>NW_025410470.1:0-7418 GCF_002201575.2 Neomonachus schauinslandi
CCGCCTCCTCCCCCGCCTCCCCCTGTCCCCAGTGTTGCCTCCTCCCCGCACCCCACTCTCTCCTCCTTCCCTCCCCTCCCCGCCTCCTGATCCCGGCCCCGGGGAGGGGCGGGGCCCGCGCTCCCTGTGCCCTGCTGGGCCTGACCGGGCCTGTTGGGTAACGCGCTGACCCGGCCCGCGTGGTTAATGGTGGGTTTCCCGGCCTGGGCGGCGGGCAGCCGGGCACTAGGTCTGGCCGACCTGGGCGGCGGGGAGGGGGGTGGCCCTGGGGCCCCTGAACAGCACGGCTGTGAGCCTTATCCCAAGCGCTGGTGCTGTGTGACCTTGGGCAGGTTCCTAGGCGTCTCTAGGCTGGGCTGCCTCCGCACCGGCTCCCAAGCCAGACCGACTGGCCACGGGCATTTACTGGATGCCCGCTGTGTACGAGGCTCTGTGGTGGGTGCCCGGGGACCCAAGATGGAGCTCCTCTTGACCCTCATGGAACCCACAGTGTCTAGGGAAGACAGATAACAAATAAACCAGCAAATAAGATAATTTCAGACAACAGTCAAATGCTACAAAGAAAAATCCAACAGGGGCAGGAGACAGAGAATGACAGGAGGCCTCTCTCCGTGGAGGTGACATCTGAGCTGAGACCTGGATGACAGGAGCCTGCTGGGAAGACAGGTAGGGGGAGGGAGGGTGGGAGGCTTCAGGCAGAGAGAAGGGTGAGGGCAAGAGCCCAGAAGCAGCTGCCAGGCTCGCATCCCCTACTTTGCAGGCCTGTTGTGAGCATCAGACACCAGGTCAAGGGAATAACCCAGGCAGCCCAGCAATCATGGCCGCGGGAGGTAGGGTTGTCAGCCCCTTGACAAGATGAGAAGACTGAGGCCCAGACAGGAATGAAAGGTCTCACAGCAAACCAGAGGCCGGAAAAGGAAGATCCAAAATGCCCACTCAGTCTGTTCCACACACATCTGTGCGATGCCTACTGGGGACTGGGGCGAATCTGGGGTCCAGGGAGGAACCCCCCAAGAGCAGGGATGGAGGCAGCGCTCACCAGGAGGTGGGGTTCACCAGGATGCCGGCAAGGCGTGAGGTGGGGGCCGTGGAGAGGGTGAGGCCGGGACTTGGGATGGAGTGGGTGTGGGGGGTGTGGGGTCTGGGATAGGGGGAATGACCTGGAGCTCCCAAAATACAGGTTGCCTTTTTGTACTGGCTCCTGCCCGCTTCCCCTTGCGCACGCGCACACGGTTATAACAGGCAAGGCCAGTTCACCTGTCCAGCCGTTTGATCCTATGACCACAGGATGAAGTTTCTATCATTCCCCTTGTTTACAGAATCACGGTGTGACACAGCCGCCAGGTCGGATTTGAACCCAGGCCTCCAAGGAAAGTGTGACGTCAGGTGGCCATGGATCCCTGCAAGCTAGGTTATAAATGGAGCCCCTCCCTAGGCTTGTCTCTTTATCCTCCCAGCCAATATATGGAGCAGGCACTGAAATAACCAGTAAGTGTTCAGAGAGGGATGAGGCTTTACTGAAGGAAATAAAATGAGGGGGGCTGACCAAGTAGGAAGGTTGAGGGCTGCTGTAAGTCTAGCCAGACCAGACCTCACTAGGATGTGATGTTCGGGCCAAGACTGGAAGAGGGAGAAGAGTCGGCCATGGGCCAGGCAAAGGAAATAGCCCATACTAAAGTCCTGAGGCAGGACCTTGCCTGGTCTCTTAGCGGAACAATCAAGAGGCGTGAGAGGCTGGAGGGAAGTGGGCGAGGGGGAAAGAGGGAGGAGATGAGGGCAGGGAGGGGACGGTAGTCAGATCACGGAGACAGAGGGGGAAGTTTGGATTTTATTCTGAGGGTGATGGGGGGCTCTGGAAGATTCTTGAGCAGAGGAAGGATGGGATCTGACCATCTATATATATATATGTATAGTTTATTTTAAAGTAAATCTCTATGCCCAACATGGGGCCTGAACTCAGGACCCCGAGATTAAGAAGAGTCACACACTCTACTGACTGAGCCATTTCAATGAGTGATCAAAGATGGGGGAGGAAGGGAGAGTGCATGCAGAGTCCCCCTGTGAAGTGTGAAGCCAGGGTGGGAGAGAGGGCCTTTGGGCCATCAGTGGCTACACCCCCCCAGAGCATTTTCTAGGAGTTATTTTAAATACTTGATCAGCCTTCATTTATTGGAAGATTCTGTCATCGACCCCAGCTTCCAGATGAGGAAACCTGCTGAGCAGAGCAGGGGCCATTGTGGACTCACTGTGGCCCCTTCTTTTCTCTCCTGACTCTCCCTCCCCCCACTTCACAGCCTGGGCGTGGTCAGAGGTCCACCCAGCAAGGTGAGGAGTCAGAACCCACGACTCCTCAGTCCCAGGGGAAGATTTAACATTGCCCTAGCTTTGCTCTGAGTCTCCTTTGGGTTAGGGTGGTATAAATGCACTGCTCAGATGAGGCAACTCCTATGCATTCTGCACAACCCCAGCGTCAACACCCCCATCTGACATCTAGGAAGCCTTCCCAACTTTCCAAGCAGCGGCCTCACTCCTGCTCTGTCTCTGCCACCCTGCCGACAGTCCTGGTCCCTCCCGCCCTGACTACAGGGGGCTGAGAGGGTTCTGCTTGGTCTCCCCTGCTTTTCCAAACTTGGGAACCCCTCCTTGAATCCCCAGCATGGCCTAGCCTGGCTGCTCACAGACGGGACAGCCGAGATCATTGGTTTCGGGAACAAGTCTTGTCCAACCATCTCACTACACAGGTGAGTAAACTGAGGCCCAGAGAGAAGCCCGCAAGAGTCTTAAGGTCACGGTGGGGGGCGCTAGAACCCCGGGGAGGGCTCCCCATGTTCCCAGGTGGAAGAAAACGTGTGTGACTCTTCTGACGGGGGCTCCCCGCCAACCTTGGCAGGAACAGAGGCTCAGAGGTCACCCGAGAGCCCTGGCCGGCAGGAGGGGACAGGCCTGGCTGGTGGCCCAGCAGCTCGGCTGGGGGCGGGGGGGCAGTAGGCAGAGGTTGGCGAAGTCGGAAGCCAAAGGCTTGGCCTCCCCGAGGGAGCCGCTTTCCCGGCCCGGGTCGGATCAATGGGCTGTAATTATACCGCGCCGGGCCCGGAGCCGGCGGGGAGGGAGCGGGAGCGGGCGGGAGAGAGGCGGCGGGCGGGGGAGCGCTGGCCCGGAGAGGGACCCACGTTACTTTGATTGACAGCCGTGCCGGGCGCCGCGCGAGAGCTTCTGGGGATCGTAGTCTTTCCGAGAAGCCCGCTCCCCCTCCTCTCGCGTTTGCGTTCGGAGAAACTGAGGCACGGGAAAGAGCACCTCCCTCCCCTCCGCCTACACGTCGTTTTATCCCTCCCCCATCTGACCTGGGGGACAAAAACTGACGCGTGCTAGGGGCCTCCAGGCCCGGGTGAGAGTCTCAGCTCTTCCCGGGGATTCCCGGGGGTGGGAGGCGTCCAGCGTGATTTAAAGTCTACCTCGGTTTACCTATCTGTGAAATAGGGCGAAAGGCGGCTAGTCGGCCCGCCAGCTGGCGGAGCTTTTGCAAGGTAGTATGTGGGACAAGGGACTCCTGCTTTTAAAGAGAGGCCCGCCAGGCTCAGGGGGTGGCTCGCTACTCCGGGTTTTCGGATACTAATCAAACTGGATCCCCCCCCCCCGCACCCCCTCAAGAGGACTGAGTTCTGGCGTCCACGAGGCTCTCAGCGTCTCTCGGGGAGGGGAGCCCCACTCTCCATACCCCAATGGCAGCCTTCTGATTGGCCCAGCCCATCCTAGTGCCTCCTGCCATTGGTTGCGGGTTTCTGGATCTCCATTGGCCAGCGCCCCTGTGATGTCACGGACCCATGTGGGAGCGCCGCGGGAGGATTGGCTGGCGCACCCAGCCAACCACCGCGGAGAAAGGAATTTCCACAGTAGCTGAGGCGGCGAGGCTGATTTAAGGTGGTCTGAGCAATCCGGGGTCCCAGCGCTGCTTCTCAGCTTTTTCCTTTAAAAAAAAAAAAAAATCCACATCATAAAAACCCAGCCAGGAACCGGGGCTGAGCCTTTCTGTACAGGGGGAGGAGAGAGATCAGAAGCTAAGCTCCTTCCCCCATTTTGCAGCTTCTTCCCGGATTCTGCAGGTGGGGAAACTGAGGCCTAGAGACGTGGGGCGTGAAGCCCTGGCAAGCAGAGTTGGCTGGGCGAAGCCTTCTGGGGGGGGGGGGGGTAATGAGAAGGTTGTGCTAGACTGCCCAGACTGTAACTCACCCCCCCGCCCCGCCCCCTGCTCTGGCTGCATGTGGCATTTCAGCGGGGTATGGAGTCATAGGCTGCCTGAGGGTCTCATCTCACAGCCTGCTCTCAACTGAGTCTCCCCAAACTCTCAAAGCTGCTCCCAAAGCCGGTGCTCAGAGCAAACCGTCTTCTCCTTCCTGGCATATCTCACATACACCATCGTGTGTATGTGTGTGTGTGTGTGGGGGGGGTCTTGTGGCTTCTCAGGCAATCCACAAATCTGTATCCGCCCCCCGCCCCGCCCCCGTGGAATATGCCTGGTGGAAACATCTAAAGCCTGTTGGGTAAAGGTCCCCTCCTCCAGGAAGCCTCCTCTGGACTCACCAGGCAGAGTCTCTGTCCCCCTCCAGGTGCTCCCTCTGTCCTGCTGACTACCTGGGCCCTGGGCCTGGGAGCGAGTGCTTAATTCTGCCCCCCACCCCCCCATTCTGGGGCTGGGCCCTATCTAGGAGCCCAGCGTCTTCCAGCATGAGGATGGCTTATAGAATAAATACCTACCTGAAGAGCCTGTGCTCACTGTGTGTAGAGATACCTTTTGGAGGAGATGCCTGCAGGAGATGCTTTGGGGCTGGGCCTTGAAGAAATGGATTTTCTCCAGGCAGAAAAGGAGCAGGAGGAAATTCCAGGAAGAGGTAACCACGCAAGCAAAAGCCCAGAAGTGGGAGAGGACACGGAGTAGGTGATAACAGTGACTGGTGCGGCTGGAGCAGAGAGAGTATGGGAACGGGTGGAAGGAGGTGAAGCCAGGCCAGGCCAGGTGGTGCGGGGGTCTGATGCTAGCCTGAGGATCTGGGGGTTTGTTCCCAGGGCCATAGGGAGCCATGGGAAGGTTTTAAGTGAGGGAGGGCCAGACTCACAAAAGGTGACAAGAGTAAAAGCTGCTTGGATGGGGGAGGTAGGTGGCTTCAGCTCAGAGGGGAGAGGATGAAGAGCTGACACAGGCTGGAGGGGGGGCGCTGAGGGGATAGGGAGCAGGATTGCTTGGCAGGTGAAGGAGAGAGAAGAGGCTAGGTTGATGCTCTGTCTTGGGGGAGAAGGATGGACTGTGGGGCCTGGCAGGGTGAGGAACAGGTCTGGGAGAAGGTGCTCCATCTAGCGACCTGGGGGACATCCAGGGGAGGCATGGCACTTCCTGGAAAGGTTTTGGAATTAGGACTTCACAGACACACCCCCCCCCCAACTTGGAATTCCTGGCATTGTAGACCGGTGGAACTCGGTTTCTTAGAAGTTCCCAGCAGGAGTGTAGCCAGTGATTTCTGGCTTCAGCTGGATCAGCTGTTTCTTCTCCTCTCCTGCACTCATTGCCTATTCATTTATTGAGCATTTACTGTATACCAGGCTCTGCAAGAGACAGGATCTGTCCCCACACAGCCTAGTGAGTGAGACATATATCGAATATAACAACCCACAGAGGAACATGATCATGTCAAAACAAAAGGGAACAAACTGGTGGGACCTAGAAGGAGAGAGAACAGGATACAGTGTTTTGAGGAAGCTAGCGAGCACTGCTTAAACTGGTGGCCAGGAGGGGGCTTTCTTAGGAGGTGACATTTGAGCTGAGACTTGAAGGAAGCGAAGCAAGGGAACAGTATTCCAGACAGAGGGAACGGTAAATGCAAAAGCCCTGAGGCAGACCCCTATCTGGGCTGTTGGGAAAACAGTTAAGAGGCCAGGGTGTCTGAAGCAGAGGGGATGAGGGTGAAGATGAAGGCAGTTGGGATCAGGGAGGGAAGGGCAGGGAGGGAGGTTTGTGTAGGGCCTTGTGGGAAGAGGGAAGCGTTTGTATTTTATTTTGATGACCACGGGGAGCCACTGAATACTCCAGTGCACACACACATTCATATCTTTGTCCTCAGGATCTCTCTTTCTCTCCCTGCCCTCGATCCTTCAGGTCTCATCTCCTCGATAAACCTCTACAAAGAGGCCTCTCCCAGACACCCCAGATAAGTAGGTTCCTCTCATTGATCTCTGTCACTGCTCCCCAAACTCCTCCTTTGTACACACAAATAGTTGCATAATTACCAAGCTGTGATCTTGTCTTGTCCCCAGAGCGCAGAGAAGGCAGAAATCAGTTCTCCTTCACTCACCCTTATATTCCTGGAACCTGGAAGGATGCCTGGCATGTAATAGATGTTCAATAAGTATCTGTTGGCTGGGAGGTGAGTCCTTCCAATTCAGTTCAGTAGGGTTTCGTACACTTTGCTCCCTGACCTCCTGACACAGACGCAGGCATTAATAATACAAGGCAAGGGTCTCTCTCTCTATTTTGTTCTCTGCTGTGCCCCAGTGCCTAGAGCTGTATCTGGTCCACAGGAGGTGCTCAGTACATGCTTGTTGATTGACTTAACAAAGGACCTGAGGTTTTTCATAAGCGAGATTGGAATGAGAACGTCCCACCTCCCAGGTAAGTGTAAGAAATGCTCCCTGGGGGGCGCCTGGGTGGCTCAGCCGTTAAGCGTCTGCCTTCGGCTCAGGTCATGATCTCAGGGTCCTGGGATCGAGCCCCGCATCGGGCTCCCTGCTCCGCGGAAAGCCTGCTTCTCCCTCTCCCACTCCCCTTGCTTGTGTTCTGAACCTCTCTCACTGTGTCTCTCTCTGTCAAATAAATAAAATCTTAAAAAAAAAAAAAAAGAAAAGAAAAGAAAAGAAATGCTCCCTGGATGTCTGTGGTCTATGGTGGGAGTGGAGTCCGTGTCTTCAGAGACCTCAGTCTGAAGGCAGGGATTCAGTTGGCCATTCTCAGGGGGAACTCAGCCTTCTAGGAGCTCAGTCTGAGAGGGGAGACAGCCCAGTCCGCAAGGGGAGCATCAAGTCCAGTCTCTGGGAGTTTGCTCTGTGCCGGCCAGTCTGAGGGCTGTCCAGGTACCATCTCATTTAAAAATAGCCCCTGCCTCTGCCATTTTACAGATGAGAATAGTGAGACCCAGAGGGGGCTAGGGCTCCGTCCCTCCCTCCTCAGGTGTCCGCACTGGGCTATTCCCCGGTCGGAGGCAGGTTTCCCGGCCTCCTCCAGATCCGGAAGTCTTAGCCCACTCCCTCAGAAAGGCCATTTCTGACCCCGAACTGCCCCCTCCCCACCACGCTGCTCCCCACAGTGGGCCCCTAGGTATTTCTCGGCTTCCTTGCTTCTCTCTCTTGGGCCCTCTGGGAGGGAGGGGGCG
>NW_025410471.1:0-7417 GCF_002201575.2 Neomonachus schauinslandi
CGGGCGATGGCCGGCCGGTTCCGAATGGGCCCGCCGCCTCGGTTCACTCGCGCGGCGGCCTGCGCTCCGCCGCCACGGCCGCCCTGGGAGCCGGCCCTGCCGCGGCCCCGGCCTCCGCCGCGGCCGCCTCGCTGGCTCCGGTTCAGCTTAATGATGTCGTCCAGAGACATGTCCATTTTGTCGGCCATGGCGGGCGCGGAATCGGCCTCGGCTCGAGCCCGCGCGTCAGCACGCCGGCGCGTCACTTCCGGAGCCGCGCGCTGCCTTCCGGTGCCGAGTCCTTGGAGAGGCCGGGGATTGGCTGCGAGTGGGCGGTGAGGGCAGGGCGGCGCGTGCGCGCTAGGGAGAGAGTTAGGCGAGCGCTGCTGTTAAGGTGCCGAGCAGTGGCCGGTCGTTTTTATACCTTCCCGCGCGGGCGCTGCCAACGGAAGGCGGGCGGGGCAGCGCGAGGTTAGGCCGGCGGAGGTGCGAGAGCGCGGGGCGGAGCGTGGCCGTTGGGGCGGGACGGGCGCGCCGCCCCTCCCCCGCCCTTGCTCGCCCCGTGCCTTGAGCCCGCACTTCTCCCCCGCGCACCCACCCTCTCCTCGCGCTCCCGCGCCTTCTCCCTCGCCCTCTTTCCCCGCGCCCCTGCGCCGTCCTGCACCTCACCCCTCCCCCGCGCCCCCACCCCACCCTTTCCCCGCACCCCACCCCTCCCACGCGTTCTCGCGCCTCCCCCCCGCACCCTCTCTCCGAACTCGCGCCCCGCACCCCACCCTCTCCCCGCGCTCCCGCGCCTTCCTCGCACCCCACCCCTTCCCGGCCCTTGACCCTCTCCCCGCGCCCTGGTCCCGCCCCGCATCCCCCTCCTCCGCACTCTTGTCGGGTGGTGGTGGCGGCGGCGTTCGCCGACCAAATCTTCGCTGACCAGGGCCGCAGGCTGAGCGGGCTGGGTGGTTGTTCCGTGGTGTGAACTCGTAGTCAGCTGGGTTGGGGTCTCTCTGGGAACCCTAAGTTAGTCATAACTCTTTGAAAAGCACCGTATGGTACGTTTTTGCAATTATTGGTGAAAGCCCATGCTCCGTTTCCTGGACGTAGGGCAGACCGTGCAGTCTTTGTAGATACCCTGAATGTGTAGGGAGCCTCCCTCTTGGGGCACTCTGTCCCCCCAGGGGCACCCGGGCCCTGCCCCCGCCGTCCGTGCTGACGCATTTGTGCTTGTCCGTCCGGATTTCTCAGAGCTCTGGCAGCAATCCCAGCCCGTGCTGAACCTCGGGCTCAGAGCCGCGCCCCTTTGGTGCCCAGATGCTGTAGCTGCGCAGACTGAGTGTAGCTCCCTGACCTCTTTTCCTCCGCCTGTAGGCTCCGCGGCCATGAAGGTGAAGATTAAGTGCTGGAATGGTGTGGCCACTTGGCTCTGGGTGGCCAACGACGAGAACTGTGGCATCTGCCGGATGGCCTTTAATGGATGCTGCCCGGACTGTGAGTGTCCCCGGTGTTCCCTCCCTGTTGAGCGTTGCCTGCTTGCCTGGCTGTGCCATCTCCCCAGAAATACCTGCACAAAGAGCTTGGGTTTTGGTGTCCCTTTCCTCAAGAAAAGTTGACAGGAGAAAGCCAGGTGGTTTGGGCCCATGTTCGTATAAAGAGCTCATCAAAAGTTTTCTAAGAAAAAGCGATGTTGCCTTTTATTGTGGTCAAAGTCCGCGGGCTATAAAGGTATGTTAGAACTCTGTGTTTCAAGATTCTCAATCGAACAAAACCCAGAATATTGTAGGGCTACCCCTCCCCCCACCCGGCACACAGGATCACAGCGGCTAAGGGACCTTTCCATCTTTGCTTCCTGGTTTGGTAACCGCTAACTAGGACGCCTGGTTCCACTTCAGCCGAGTCTCTAAATGTAACTCCAACTTTTTTCGGGGAGTGCTGTCACATCAGATGTGACGTGACGATGAGTCCCTAGGGTCACCCCCATTCCTAGTCCTTGCTTAGATTTTTCCTGTTGTCCATAGATGTCTCTTCACTGTGTGTTGTGAGCAGGATCCACGATTGCTTGCTTTGCTCCGCCCTGGCTGTTCAATATTAACATAGAACAAGGCCTTCCACCCCGCTCGCAACTTTTTCTTTCTTTCTTTTTTTTTTTTTAAGATTTTTTTTGTTGTTTATTTATTTGAGACAGAGAGAATGAGATACAGAGAGCATGAGAGGGAGGATGGTCAGAGGGAGAAGCAGACTCCCTGCCGAGCAGGGACCGCTCGCAACTTTTTCAAGGTGTCTGACCAGGTTTTAATCAGATTTCTCTGTGGTGGTTTTTGATTCATTTTTGTTCCCATTACGTTCTGTGAAGTAGAAACGCTTTGAGTCTATTTTTAAGTCAAAAACACATTTTTGCACCAGTGAATTTTGTTTTTAGCCAAACCGAAGTGAACTTGAACAGAAGCAAGTTGACCCTTGGGGGGACAAGGGCGGTCCCAAGAGGAAAACGGGACATGGGGAATACTGAGGGGCCACTCTGTCCTGTGAATGACGAGGCCTCTTTTCTGGGGTCAGGTGAGTGCCCAGGATAATAATAGGGCTTTACTTTTTTTTTAAAGATTTTATTTATTAGAGAGAGAGAGTGAGAGAGGGAACACAAGCAGGGGGAGTGGGAGAGGGAGAAACAGGCTTCCCGCCGAGCAGGGAGCCCGATGTGGGGCTGGATCCCAGGACCCTGGGATCATGACCTGAGCCGAAGGCAGACGCCTAACGACTGAGCCACCCAGGCGCCCCATATTCTAGGCTTAATCTTTACATTTGCTTTGGCTGAAAGGAAATCTCCTTTCCCAGGACTTAATCCGTCCTGATTTACTCAAATGGGTGGATGTAATCTTAGCAGATCACTGACTGGTTCTAGTTGATTAAGTTTTACGTAGTCTCAAGATCCGGTTTTATTGAATCTACTTTAAGGCACTCTTAAATGCTTCCTTAGGGACACAGCAAATGCTGTGGGGTCCTGGATGGGCACCTAGAGAAGTCCTGCCTAGATTGGCTGTGGGAGAGTGAGTGGGGTGGTCAGGATGGCGTGGGCGCGCAGCCTGGGCGCCCAGCTGCTGCCGTTTCAGCGGGGCCTGTGGCCGGCATCTCTGCACCTGCCAGTGTGCCCCGGTTTTGTGGAAGGGGGTCTATTGGCCCCAGAGGAGGGGGTTTAGAGCCTGATCTTCAGACCCAAGGTCAAATTTGAGAGCAAGTCGTAATGTGCCAAGTGTGTGACACGCTTAGGTGCTCTTTACACGGATGAGGTGACACTGGGTTTCTCTTGCTAAAATTGAGCTCTTGTGAGAAAGCCAGAGTGACTGAGGCTGTAATAAATCCGCTCCCAGTCCCAGAGAGCTTTGGGAGTAAAAGTCTTCTTGAGAGGTGTTTTCATGATGAAGGATTTCCATCAAGACACAAGCAAGTGCTTGGGTGGGTCACCGTCACTGCCCCTGTGCTCATCATATGCCTCAGGCGGGCTGCCTGCTGGTGACATTACTGGAAACGACTCTCGCCTCAGATGGACCGTGTGGCCTGCGTACTTCCCCATTAGCGGCCACCAGGGCATCCCCTGCCCCCCACCAGTGTATCCTCTCTTTGCAGGGCACTCATTCCAAGCTGAGTTTTGCTGGGCTCAGGAAGGCCCTGGGGTGAGGGGGATGTAATCTCAGGTGTCACACCTAGTGGGCTCTCCTGGCACAGGGTCTCAGGCCCCCCCTGTGCCCCGCCCCCCCTGCCCCACCCCGGTGGCTGGGGAAGCAGAGTTAGTAAGGTAATTCTGGATTAGCCGAGTATATAATTTTCTAGTTGTTTTGTGATCAAAGTTTCAGAGAGATAGTGATGTTTTGTTATAAAAAGGATTTATTTTTCATATTTAAAGATTCTATTTATTTATTTGGCAGAGAGAGACACAGCGAGAGAGGGAACACAAGCAGGGGGAGTGGGAGAGGGAGAAGCAGGCTCCCCGCCGAGCAGGGAGCCCGATGCGGGGCTCGATCCCAGGACCCCGGGATCATGACCTGAGCCGAAGGCAGACGCTTAACGACTGAGCCCCCCCAGGCGCCCCTATCCTCTTCTGATTACGGGCAGTGTGGCTGTCCCCCCGTACCCACCCATGGAGGTAGCATTTCCATGCATGTGGAGTGGAGTGCTAGCAGCATGTGCCCTGGGCCCCGGAGGTGGGGCCCTTTGAGGCCAGAAATGAAAAAGAGGTGAAGGTAGCCGCATGCGGATTCCCGGCTGCTGACAGGTGGGGCCGCAAACACCGCTCCTTCCACTGTGCTGGGTCCCTGCTGCTTAGAAGAGGAACCTCAGTCCCAAGGCCCCAGCTCTCCTACGCTTGATCAGAAGAAATAGTTCCCTGTTCAGATGGTGGCGGGGGGGGGCGGGGGGGCCCTAGATAGACCGGTGCTGGCACCTTGGTGTCCCAGGTGAAGGGGCAGAGCTGCGGTGCGTCTGTAGATGGGTCTAGAGCACCCCCTCGCAGGGGAGGGCGGAGTCAGGGCCACCACTGCAGGCCTGTGCCTGTGTGCGTGCGTGCGCGTGTGCATGTCCCGCACAGCGCGCTCACACTCCTGAATTCCGTCTTTTCTGAAGCAAGGTGTGGGAGGCTGTGGACACAAGCCCCCGGGCGGCAGTGGGCTGGCGCGGGCGCCTGACATCCTCAGGCCCTGGGCCTTGGCCCCGCCCTGCGTGACCACGTGATGCTCTCGCCCCTCCCGCAGGCAAGGTCCCGGGTGACGATTGCCCCCTGGTGTGGGGCCAGTGCTCCCACTGCTTCCACATGCACTGCATCCTCAAGTGGCTGAACGCACAGCAGGTGCAGCAGCACTGTCCCATGTGCCGCCAGGAGTGGAAGTTCAAGGAGTGAGGCACCCCCAGGCCCCCAGCCGCGGACTGGCCGGCTGTGCTCTCCCCTGGGCCGGCCCCCCTCTGGGCCGCGACGGGGTTGACACAAGGACTGGAGCTGCGTTTGTTTTCCTTCAAATGGTGACACTTTATCCAATAAGTAAACCCTATTAAATTACCCGAACCTTGCTGGAGGGCTCTGGTTGCCTGTTTTCCTGGTCCCGATGCCGCCTCGCCGTGCGTTGATGGGAAAACTCATGAATAAACATCTCGATGAGATGCCACCAAAGCTCTGAGTCACAGTCCCCGGAGGAGAAGGAGCGTAGGATCAGCCAGAAGAGCCTGGGGCCAGAGTAACTGGCTCTGGGGGCTTGAAAGGCCTGGTGGTGCCAACAGGGGCACAAAGGCCACTCACCCCGAGGCCGGGGACCGCCTCGCAGACTAGTCTGTGCGACTCTGACCCAGCACGGCTAGCAGCTGCTGCCCGCGGTCCCTTCTGCTGAAGGGCCGTCCCTGAGCAGGTGCTGGTGATCTCAGTCCCTTCTCCCTTGTTCCAGCTTGAGCGTCTGGGCTGTGACGGACCCAGTGTAGGCCATGTCAAGGCCATCTGTGTCCCCAGGTGTCTGAGGTCCTCTACTTAGAGAAGAACAGCCCGTGGGAGGCTCCTTTGGGCACCTTTGTTAGTCCACAGCTCTAGGTTGGGGGGCGGCCTCTGGGGGCCACGGCCCCAGCCCTGGGAGTCTTGGCTACTTCTGGACAGACTGCTGCAGGCTGCATGTCCCTGTGAGCTGCAAGGAGTCACTTGGCACTGGTTCCTTCCAGTCCATTCTCAAGGGACACTCCTTGGGGATCACTGCCCTGTGCCTCGTGGGTGGCCAGCTGCCGAGCACTCCGACACTGCTTGTCCTCAGCACCCAGGTGTTGGCCTCCTGGTCGGTCACCTGTGGGGCTCCCTACTTGCTGTCTGGATGTTGTGCCCAGAGGGAAGGAAGCCCTGGGGACCATCACTCTTCCCCAAGCTGGAGGTCACATGCCCTGTGTCCAGAAACCCAGCTGCCAGGGCCCCAGGCTGGGATCTGTCCTGGGAGGGCACATCCAAATAAGACCCAGTGTGTCCATGGTGTTTAGGGAGTGTGAGTGGAAGGAGGGGTGCCTGAGCAAGCCTACTGGCCCACGTCCTCTAGCAGCCGCACTTGGTGCCCCTGGGGCCTGGGCTCAGCCTCCCTGGGTGCTCCCAGCAGCCCTGCAAACAAACTTAGGTCTGGCTGCTGGGTCTGGGCGGCTACTCTCTATTCTTGAGCCTTTGTGTCTACAATGTCTTCGGATCCGAGGACTCCCAGGGAGGAGTTCACAGCCCAGTACGAGTGGTCTGCGGCCCTGCAGAAGGCCCCTCGGGGCAGCATGGCAGCCCTGTAGCATCCTGGAGTTTCCTGACCTCACCCTGGCCTCCCACCTCCCCTGCCTGGGGGGGGGGGGGTTTCTCCTGTGGCCCACGACTGTGTGCCTGGGGCATCAGACCCTGAGTGTAGCCTCGCAGGCTTTCCGGCCTTGCCCTTTGGGGTGGATGTCCTCATTCTCAGAGGTGTCAACTTGCTCAAGGTCACGGCCCCTCCTGTAGGCTGTGCCTACTTTCCTGCCACTTGGACACTTACGCACTGCGTATCCTGGGCTCCAGCCTGGTCCTTGCAGGGCCTACTTGGCCTCAAGCTGGCCATGCAGTTGCCCACCAGGTCCTGTCCACATCCAGCCATCTGTCTCCTCCCAGGAAGCTCAGGGCCCCTGCAGGGTCTTCTCAGGACTCCAGAACCTCAGCCCGCTCTCCCTCCCCCAGGACGCACAGGCTCACACCACCTGCCTTTGCAAACACTACCCTGGCTTCCCGTCACCCCCTCCCACCTCCCGCCCCCCCCAGTGCTCCCTTATTTTCCCCGTGGTGAGCGGCTCCAGCCAGCTGTGTTTTCCCCTTTGGCTGTGGCTTGAGTCAGGGACTGGGTCTGATTCATCTCCCGTTGAACACAGGTGTTCAGGAGAGATGGCCTGAGGCTCCTGAGGGCAGCCGGCCTGAGGGCAGAGCTGGGTGGGAGGGGCCCCTGGGTTCCTGTCAGCTGTCCTTTGGCTCGGTCTCCAGAGGTCAGGCCTGGCCTTGCCGTCCACCTCCTCCTAAAGGACCCCACCTGTAGTAACCCTGTTAGTAGAAGCTTCCCCCGTGGGTGTGAAACACAGTGTGGCCCCCAGGCCCACCCAGACTTTGATGTCTCCTCAAGAAGCCCTGGCCCTGGGATCAGTTCCCCTTTAGGGCAGGAGAAAGTGTCCCCTGGGCAGTCATCTCTCCCCAGCCTCATGAGCACCGAGGACCTCTGGGGGGGCGGGGCGGTAAGTGTTAGGGCTGGGGCGCCCTCGGGCTAGTTGGGGGCTCAGTTGCTGCCCGACTTGCCCCTTGCTCGCACTGAGGCCCTATCCGGGCAGGACCCTGGACAGGGGGCGCGGCCTCGGCCCCCCTCCCGGAAGGTGCCGGCAGGGGCGGGGAGGATGGGGGCGTCGGATCCCCCCGCAGGCGCGGGCCCCCAGCGCGGGAGGCACG
>NW_025410472.1:0-463 GCF_002201575.2 Neomonachus schauinslandi
CCCGGCGCTCCGCTCGGACCCGGCCCCCGCCACCATGCAGCCCCCCGGTCTGCTGCTGCTCGTCCTTGGCCTGCTGGCTGCGCCCGCCGCCGCGCTCGTCAGGTGAGGCCCTGCGCCCCCGTGCGCCCCCGGTGCCCTCCGTACGCCCCGCGCTTTGGAATGCAGCCGTGCCGCCCGCGCGGCCTCCCCCGGGGCCCCCGCCAGCCGGCGACCCTTCTTCTCTACCGCCATGGAGTCAGACTTGGGGGGACAGGGGGCTGCAGGAGGGAGGATGGCTGAGGCCCAGGCTGACCGAGCCTCCCCAGGACAGGTGGGATTGCGGTGCCTGCACTCAGGGCCCACCGTGCCGAAGCCAGGAGACCCAGGCGTCCTCCGCAACAGCCCCTGTCCCTGCGAGCCGCTTTCCCGCTTGGCTCCCCCCTTGCCCGCTGTGAACTGGGCGTGGTCGCGCTTGGTCTGTGCC
>NW_025410472.1:563-3359 GCF_002201575.2 Neomonachus schauinslandi
CACAGCGCTCCGGCGGGAGACCCTCTGACCCGAGGAGCCCCCGAGTGTTTCAGAGACGGAAGGGAGTTAGCCTAAGGAGAGGGTCTGGGTGAGTGGCCCGGCTGCAGTAGGCTTCCCCACTGGCACCTGCCCTAGTGAGGACCACACGTTCCTCAGGCCCAGGGGCCTGTCCCCCTGTACCAGGTGAGCTCCTCATCCGCCGGGCCTGGATCGGGGCTGTGCCATGCTGTGCCAGCCAGGCTGAGGACGGGCGGCACCCCCCACCCTCCCACTCTTGCCAGGCAGCCTGCTTTCCCAGATGGGGGAGGGGTGCAGTGGGCCAGCCCCTTCTGGTCCCGCACCCACCCTTGCCCCCAGGGCCTTGGTGCCAGGCCTGGGAAGGCATCCTTGCCCCTCTGCTGTGGGCCTTTTGCCTGTGGGCAGGTGGGTGAGGTCACAGAGCCGTGGGAGCTGGCTGGGGGCCGAGCAGGACTCAGCCTTGCCAAAAGGCTGTTTTGCGTGGGCTTCAGCACGGGCTGTGGCTCGGGGGCATGTAGCCCCAAATGGAGTCTTTGTGGGCAGGCAGCTGCAGGGCTGCGCCTACCCTGGTGCCGCCCACAGGCCTCCCCTCCGGGGCTGGATGGCTGTGGGGAGCCGAGTCTGTGGCTGTTTGGGGCCGGGCAGCCAAACCAGAGCCCCTCACACTTCCTCCAGGTCCTGTGGGACTGATGGCACCACCTTCCTGGGTTACTGGAGGGCGTGTCCCCTTCCCCCAGGCAAGAACCTTGGACTCTAACAGCCTACCAGGTTTTAGGCAAGAGTCCCATCTTCCTGAAGCATGCCCTTGGCATGCCAGGAAGGGCCAGCTGTGACCTTGAACTCCCAAGTCCCCTTGGCTGGGAGGACCTTCCATCCAAGTGTTGGAGTGTGCTCAGGGCTGCCTGCCTGTCCCACCTGCACTGTCAGAGCTGGGAGCAAGCTGAAACCCGGGAGCCAAGGATCCAGGCCAGGGGACCCCATGCACACTAGAACCAGGCCACCTGACCTCAAACCCATGCTCTTTCTGCCCAGGCAGACCGCCAAGGTCGGGAGGCAGGGGCTGTCAGTGGGGGTGCCGCGGGCATCTCAGAGGGAGGCACAGCCAGAGGCAGAGACCCCTAGCACCCCAGCGCAGTCTGGCCTTCCTGGGGTCTGCGCCGTGATGGGGACAGAGGATGCATCAGCAGGAAATGAATTCACTACTGTGAGGGCCCCGGAGGGTAACAGGGTCACGTTGAAGGATGGCCAAGGAGGGCTTCTCAGAGGTGGTGGCGTCGAAGTCCCATCTGATGGCCAGGCATAGCCAGCCCAGGAGGCCAGACAGGGAAGTGGGGACCATCTCTGCGTGGAGAGCAGCAGATTCAGAAGGCAGGTGAATGGGTCCCCTCGGAGGGCGTCGGGCAGAAGTGACGGATGGACAGCGATACTCTAACAGACCCCACAGGCACAGAGTGGAGACAAGGGATGGGAGGTGCTTTTGGAGCCCCTGGTGGCTGAGGGTGCAGAGGGGGAGGGGGAGGCGAGCCCTGATGAGCCCCTTCCCTCCTCTTGACAGAATCCCGCTGCACAAGTTCATCTCTGTCCGCCGGACCATGTCGGAGTTGGGGGGCCCCGTGGAAGATCTGATCGCCAAGGGCCCCATTTCCAAATATGCCCAGGGGGTGCCCAGTGTGACAGGGGGGCCCATTCCGGAGATGCTCAAGAACTACATGGACGTGAGTATGGGGGTCGTCCTCTTGGGGCTGGGGCTGGGTGGACCACAGACACTGATTTCGACAGCCGTTGGCTTTTACGAAAGGTTCTGCATAAGCGGGCAGCAAACACTCTGCTCAGCAACCCAGGGTTTTGCAGGATTCACCTGCTCCATGGGGGGAGGGGCTTCTGATCAGCCACGCCCTGCCCTGCTGGGTGCCCCTCCCACTACCCCTGCCCAGTTGAGCACTCCCACCTGTGTCCCCCTGTGGGGGCGGGGAGGGCAGGTTGGGGTGCCCGTAGCTCCTCCGTGACCTCTCCCCCTGCGTACCACTGACCACTGACACCACTGATGTCAGGAGCTATCTTGTTCCTGAGGCCAGCCTGTGGGCATGGGGGACAGGGTCATCGTCTGTAGATAAGGGAGCTGGGCCCAGGGCCATCAGCTGGGTGCGAAGGAGCGTAAATCAAACTTAGGCCCCAAGGGGCTGTGGGGTCCTTGAGCTCGGGTCATCTGGGCCTGCCTGCCCAGGCGTAACTAAGGGCTCTGGAGCTTTTTTGTTTCTGCCTATCCTGCTGGAAGGCCTGGTGCCACCCTTGACCCAGTCCTGCCTCCTTCCCTTCTTCCTCTTTGATCAGCAGCCAGCACTGATCATGCCCAGTGCTCCTTGAGGGGCAAACAGGCTCGGAGGTGGGACATTTTGTAAGTCACATACCGAGCTGGGGCTGGGTCAGCCTGGTCCTAGCTCGGGGGTCAGGTCCTGGGACCCAGCCTGGCACCTCTGGGGCTGCCCAATTGGCATCCTTCTGCGTGGCCTGCCCCTGAGTGGTGGGGACCTAGCTCCTTGCTGCCATCCAGCCACCGGTCCACCTGGGGTTGGGACAGGTTTCCGTGCCCTCTGTCCTGTCTGGCCAGAGCCCCAGCCGTGCCAGGAAGCGGTGGCCTCAGAGGCATGTGACTGGGCTGGGGGGTGGGGGCATCCTCCTGTGGGCCTGACTGACCAGTTCCTCATCCCCTAGTGCAAGCTGTGTAGTGCGTACACACACACACACACACACACACACACACACACACACACACACACA
>NW_025410472.1:3369-7416 GCF_002201575.2 Neomonachus schauinslandi
CACACACACACACACACACACACACACACACACACACACACACACACGGAGATTTGCTGAGTCATCCCCCAGCCCCCCAAATCTGGACACTTCGGCTAGGTCATGAGGTAGCAGCTGCTGGTTCTCCTGGAGCCAAGTGGCAGGAGAGAGACTCCCGCAGGCATTGGAGCCGGAATCCCTGGGTGACCTGGGGCCCAGGCTCCCTCCCCAGAGAAGGGGACGCCCAGGCAGGCAGGCAGGGCTCAGGTGGCCTCAAGCTCACACCTGTCCAAGCATCCGTGTCCTCTGACCTATGAGAGCACCAAAGACGGGGTTTCCCTTTGAGGCTCAGAGGGGCACGTGCCCCCTTCATGCTCACCTGAGCCGTGGATCAGCACCCGGGGCTTCCCCCAGGTTGCCCTCCCCCCTCCGCCATGTACCGATGAAGAAACTGAGGCCCAGGGTAGTGAAGGCAGAGTGTGTAGGCAGTGAGAGACTCTGAACTAACACTTCCGGCCTCCAGGGTGTACCCCCTGCCTTCGGCCGCCCACATGCCTCTACCTGGGAGCCCTCCAGGCTTGGCCCGGTGGGGCAAGGGCAGGGTGGGAAGGAGGTCCCAGAGGCAAGCCCTGACGTGGCCCCCATTGTGGGAGGAAGTCTCCCCTGCTGGGGCCCTGGGGCAGAAGGGTCTTCCAGGGCTCAGGGATGGCCAAGCCGATAGGACCGCTGGTTTCCTCTTTCAAGTGGGGTGGTCTTCCAAGCTCACGTGGTCAGGCGGGACCCCCGAAGCACCCGGGTACAAGGACCGAGGGCTGGGGAGGGGCGGGAGCACATGTGGACCCTGGGTGTCCCTCCCCTGGCTTGGGCCTTCCAAAGTCTGGGTCCCAGGACGCCCAGGGGCGGCCCTGACGGACCCCGCTCCCCTGCTCAGGCCCAGTACTACGGGGAGATCGGCATTGGGACGCCCCCGCAGTGCTTCACGGTGGTCTTTGACACTGGTTCCTCCAACCTGTGGGTTCCCTCGATCCACTGCAAGCTGCTGGACATCGCCTGCTGTGAGTCACAGCGCTGCCTCGTGCGGCTGGAGGGGGCAGGCGGGGAGGACAGGGCCCAGCCGCTGCCTCACGCGGGTGCATGCTCTCCCCCGGCCGCGGGGCCGCCCCGTCCCCAGTCCAGGTGGGGCCAGCAGGGCAGGCCTCAGGCCCTCAGTGGTCCGGCCTCAGCCTTTCTTGGGCAGTGCACTGCTCTGCCTCCCAGGCACACCGGACGGGCCTGGCCCCTCTGCCCCGCCCCAGGGCACCCCACTTTCCGGGTGAACCTGTTCATGCCAGCCTTGCTTCTCGTCCGGGCTGGGACCAAGGTGGCCGAGGATGGGGTGAGCCAGGCCAGACCACTGCTGGCTGAGACCGAGCCTGGGGTCACAGGCCCACCCCGACACTGGGAGCATGGCTGGTGGGGGGCTCCGCAGCGGGTGGCTGGGGCCCGGCTGGGGCGGTGGGCTGATGGGCTTCTGGGCCGGCACAGGGATCCACCACAAGTACAACAGTGGCAAGTCCAGCACGTACGTGAAGAACGGCACCTCCTTCAACATCCATTACGGTTCGGGCAGCCTCTCTGGGTACCTGAGCCAGGATACCGTGTCGGTGAGTCTGGGGCGAGGCTGCTCCTGGGCCCTGGACACTCAGAGGCCTTGGTGGCCCCTGCCCCACCCCAGGGCTGCGCAGCTGAGCCAGAGCCAAAGCCAGGAGCTGTGGAGGAGCTTGGTGGGCCTGGCTGGGCAGGGGTTGGGGAGCAGACCTTGCCCCGTGTGTGTGCGCTCACGTGTGCTCGCGCGGGGGGCCGGCCGGGAGGGCTGTAGGGGAAAGTGGGCCCACCAGAGCATGGCTGCAAGAGCTGTGGGCCTGGCTCTGGGACCAGGACCTGGGGAGGGATCCAAGGTGAGGCTCCTCCCAGGGTCACAGAACCAGTTGGGGGGTTGGCTTCTGTTCCGATGCCTTGGGTTGGAGGTGTCTGCTGGGTGCTGAGGCCTAGGCCCTGTGGACAGGGTCCCCGCCACTGGCTGGGGACCTGGGGTCGGGGAGGGCAGAGATGCGCCAGGAGCCCCTGTAGAGGACACTGGAGGGCCATCCAGGCACCCTGCCTGCCACAGAGAATCTTTGGGGTGAGGTGGATGGGCAGGCCCTGGACGGTTCTGCCCGCACCTCTGTGTGACCTCTTGGTATGCAGCTACCGGGAAGGGTCCGGACTGGGAGTCCTGGGGGCGGGGGAGCAAAGTGGAACACAGCCCCCGGCCCCCCAGCCTCCAGCCCCCCATCCCCAGCCGGACCGGAAGGCGGCAGGGTGTGGCCCACGCCCAACCAGTGTCCCCCTTGTCTGTCCCTTGTCTGGACAGTGGAGTGGGCCATAGTGGCTGGGGACCTTCCTGCAGAAGCACTGCCCCTCCCCTGTATCCACCTGCCCTCTTGGGGTCTCCGCCTCCTGATCTCTGTGGGCCCAAAACAGGATGTTGCCTATCACGCTTGTTCTCGGTGTCAGGGTGTCAGCCCCAAATAGCCGTTTCTCCCCACATCCTGCTCTGCGTCAGCCGCCGCCTGGTCGCGGTGGGGGAGAGGTGGCGTGGCCTTGAGTCTGCTGACTTGGGTCATGGGTTTGGGTCATGGGGTTCCAGTAGCCCAAGGGCAGGCACAGGCCTGGGTGGAGCCGGCCCCGGGCCAGAGGTCAGAGCTGAGCTCGAAGCCCACCCGTCTGTGCTGACTCGGATGAAAACCGTGTCCTGACAGCCATGGATTCCCACGTCCCTGTCCCTGCTATGTCCTACCCAGTGTTGCCAGCCCTTCTGGGCTTGTGTGCAAGGTGGCGGGTGACGATTGAACGGGGCTTGTCACTGTGCGTGCACACGCAGGGCCCGGGGGTTGGGCTCCGTGGTTCCTGTGGCCCACTGACCCCCCCACTCCCCGCCCCCCAGGTGCCCTGTAAGCCGGCTCTGTCTAGCCTGGCTGGTATCAAGGTGGAGAGGCAGACCTTTGGGGAGGCCATCAAGCAGCCGGGCATCACTTTCATCGCGGCCAAGTTCGATGGCATCTTGGGCATGGCCTACCCCCGCATCTCGGTCAACAATGTGCTCCCCGTCTTTGATAATCTGATGCAGCAGAAGCTGGTGGAGAAGAACATCTTCTCCTTCTACCTGAACAGGTGGGGTGGGAGGGGCCCAGGCCCCGTCTCTTCCCCACACCTCACTCCTCCTCCCAGTTCCATGCAGCTGCCCGCCTCCCCGTCTACCCTCCAGGCACCGGGCCGCGGCTCCTGACCTGCGGCCTCTGACCGGAGGGGGGACTGGCCAGCCTTTTACAGACGAGCAGGAGGCTCTCTGGGCAGGCTCTGGGGTTGGGGTTTCCCGTCAGGAACGGCTCGGGCTGTGGGCCCAGGGTCTCGCTCAGTGGGCCACCCTCCTGGAGAACCAGACTCTGGTCAGGGCTCATGGCAGCTCCTCTTCCTGGGTCCTCAGCCCGGCCTTCCCTGGGTCTGACGGTGAGCACATGTGGCCCCTGAGTCACTGATGGCCCAGAGGGGACAGAGCTATGAGCCCCAGTCTGTGGTCAGGCCTCTGGAGGTGAGGGGCCTGGGGGCTTTCCAGGGGAGGTGACCCCAGTGAGGCCCTGAGGGCCAGATGCTGCTAGAGGGCACCCCGGGTGGAGAGTGGCCCCACCATCCGTCCCTGGCAGCAGCGCCGACTGTCCCGGTGGCCCTTGCCCCACACGGAAGGGTGGGTGACCAGTGTGCCGTGCCCTTGAGAAGGGGCCCCTTGCTCTCCCCTCAGGGCGGTGCCAGAGGTCCCGATGCGGGTGTGCCGAGGACAGAGGTGTGGGCTGCGTGTGAGTGGGCGGCCCACCGACCACTGGTGGTCACTGCACCACACGCCCCCTCCTCACCCCACAGGCCCACTTCCCCTCAGGGTCCAGCCCAGGCACTCCGGCTGAGTGCCAGCCGCAAGCCTCTCCTCTTGCCCAGCTCCTGGCCTCGGCGGGGGTGCTGCCCTCGGTGGTAAATATTCAGCAGCTGCCTGAGGCA
>NW_025410473.1:0-7404 GCF_002201575.2 Neomonachus schauinslandi
GGGTAACTACTATGAAGGGATAGAATATGACTCTAAAAATGAAAAATAAAAATGTTTTTTTTTAAAAAAAGGGATTGATAAGATGTTGGTTGAAAAAGGGAAAAAGAAAAATTCAAAAAGAAAAAAAAAGAAAAAAAGACAGTTAAAAAAAAATTAACTTTGAAAGACTAAAGAATTATGGTAAAAAAGCCATGAATTCTATGTGCAGTAGTCCCCTAGCGCTGGAGTTCTGCCGTTCTCATTGATCGGTAAACTTGGTCTTGGCTGGCTGTTCTCGCTGATCTTCTGGGAAGGAGCCTGTTGCCGTGGTTTCCAAATGTCTCTGCCGGAGGTGGAATTGCCCCGCCCTTGACCCCTCCCAGCTAAGTAATCTGCTCAGGTTTGCTCTCCGGGGCCCCCGCTCCCTGCGAGCTTTCCACACCGCCCCGGAGGCGGAGAGTGAAAACGGCGGCCTCCCAATCTCTGCCGCGGAGAAGCCGGGAACTCGGGGCCCACTTCTCAGTGAGCCCCCAGAGAAAAGCCGTCAGTCACTCTCGTCTCCCCGGTCTCCAGCCACACTCCATGCTCACCCGGCCTGTACCCGCGCGTTTCTATCTCTGGCACCCGACCCCGGGTGGAGTCTCCAAACCCAGCAGATCCCCGCGGCGCACTCTCGCGCGGCTCCCCCCAGGGGAGGAAGGTGAGTCTCCCCGGAACTGCCGCTTGTTGGGTCCCTGCTGGAGGAGCAGGGGCCCGACTGCGCCGCGGATCACGGTCCATGGCAACCCCAAGCTAAGAGCCCGCACCTGGGCTCCGCCTCTGCAGCCGGCTTCCCTGCTCCGTTACCTGGGAGCTCTGCCACACTCAGGCACCCCCGGTCCTTCTGTGACCCCGAGGGTCCTGAGACCACACTGTCCCGGAGGGTTCCACCCCCCGCTCAGCCACCAGAGTGACGTCCCTCAGCGGAGCAGACCCTTAAAAATTCCGATTCTGTGCCCCGCGGCTCCACCACCCGCCAGAAGCGGCCGACGGAGGCCCCTCCCCCGCCGTCCAACCTCCCGAACATCGCCCCGGATTCACTTCTCCACACGTCCTACCTCCCACAAAGTGGTCACTCCTCTGATGAGAGAGTTGTTGCTCCTCTTCTCTTCGATCTCCTGTTGAGTCTGCAGGTGTTCAGAATGGTTTGATCCCCATCCAGCAGAATTCCTGAGAGGAGACGAAATCCAGGTCTCCTACTCCTCCGCCATCTCGCTCCGCCCCCCTAAAAACAGGCTTCTAGTTATAAAATAAGTCAGTCACAGAGAGGATAATATAGTCAGTAATATTTTAATAATATTGGGTAGTGACAAATGATGACTACTCATACTGAGTACTATACAGAATTGTCATATCAATAATGTATACCTGAAACTAATATTGTATGTCAATTATACTTTGATAATTGAAAAAACATGTATAAGGAAACGGTTTCCAGGCAATAAACAAACAGCATAGTATTATCATCCTTAAGATAAAAGAAACGGGGGCGAAGCAAGATGGCGGAGGAGTAGGAGAACTGGATTTCGTCTCCTCTCAGGAATTCAGCTGGATAGGGATCAAACCATTCTGAACACCTACAAACTCAACAGGAGATGGAAGAAAAGAAGAGCAACAACTCTCTCATCAGAAAAGCGACCACTTTCTGGAAGGTAGGACGTGTGGAGAAGTGAATCTGAGGCGATATTCAGGAGGATAGACGGCGGGGGAGGGGCCTCCGGCGGCTGCTTCTGGCAAGTGATAAAGCCGCGGAGTACAAAATCGGAACTTTTAAAAGTCTGCTCCGCTGAGGGACGTCACTCTGGTGGCTAAGCGGGGGGTGGAACCCTCTGGGACAGTGTGGTCTCAGGACCCTCGGGGTCACAGAAAGACCGGGGGTGCCTGAGTGTGGCAGAGCTCCCAGGTAACGGAGCAGGGAAGCCGGCTGCAGAGGCGGAGCCCAGGCGCGGGCTCTCAGCTCGGGGTTGCCATAAACCGTGATCCGCGGCACAGTCGGGCCACTGCTCCTCCAGCAGGGACCTAACAAGCGGCAGATCCGGGGAGACTCACCTTCCTCCCCCGGGAGGAGCCACGCGGGAGTGCACCGCAGGGATCTGCTGGGTTTGGAGACTCCACCCGGGGTCGGGTGCCAGAGATAGAAATGCTCGGTCACAGGCTGGGTGAGCACGGAGTGAGGCCAGGGACCGGGGAGACGGGAGTGACTGACGGCTTTTCTCTGGGGGCTCACTGAGAAGCGGGCCCCGAGTTCTCGGCTCCTCCGGGGCAGAGATTGGGAGGCCGCCATTTTCACTCTCCACCTCCAAAGCTGTACGGAAAGCTCACAGGGAACAAAAGCCCCGGAGAGCAAACCCGAGCGGATTACTTAGCTGGGAGGGGGCAAGGGCGGGGCAACTCTGCCTCCGGCAGAGACATTTGGAAACCACGGCAACAGGCCCCTCCCCAGAAGATCGGCGAAAAAAGCCAGCCAAGACCAAGTTTACCGATCAATGAGAATGGCAGAACTCCAGCGCTAGGGGACTACTGCACATAGAATTCATGGCTTTTTTACCATGATTCTTTAGTCTTTCAAAGTTAATTTTTTTTAACTGTCTTTTTTTTTTCTTTTTGAATTTATCTTTTTCCATTTTTCAACCAACATCTTATCAATCCCTTTTTTTAAAAAACATTTTTATTTTTCATTTTTAGAGTCATATTCTATCCCTTCATAGTAGTTACCCGTATTTTTGGCATATATATATAAGTTGTTCTCTCTTTAAAATTTTGAGATAGTATCTTCTAACAGATTAAAATATACCCTAAATCTCTAGTATATGGTTTTTTCTACTCCCCTGCCTGATCACATTCTCTCCCTTTTTTTTTCTCTTTTCTCTTTTTTTAAATCCTCTTCTTTTTTTCAAACAACTTATCAATTCCTTTTATAAAATTTTTTATAATTTCCATCTTTACAGTCATATTCCATCCCTTCATCATATCAACCCTTATTTTTGTACATATATAAGTTATTCTTTCTTTAAAATTTTGGGAGGCACTTTCTTCTAAAGGAACAAAATACACCCCAAATCTAGTGTGTGGCACTGATCTATATACCAGCCTGATCATATTTGATCACATTCTGGTTTTCTGTTGTTTTTGTTGTTTTGTTTTGTTTGTTTTTGTTTGTTTTTATCTTTATCTTTTTCTTTTTCTTTTTTTTTTTCTTTTTTCTCTCTTTCCCTTTCTTTTTCCGCTGCTTCAGGTCTTTTCTGATTTGTTTAGAGTATATTTTCTGGGGACGTTGTTACTCTGCTAGCATTTTGTTCTCTCATTAATCTATTCTCCTCTGCACAAAATGACAAGATGGAAAAAATAACCTCAACAAAAAGAACAAGAGGTAGTACCGACTGCCAGGGACCTACTCAATATGGACATTAGTACGATGTCAGATCTAGAGTTCAGAATCATCACTTTAAAGATACTAGCTGGGCTTGAAAAAAATATGGAAGTTATTAGAGAAACCCTTTCTGGAGAAGTAAAAGAACTAAAATCCAACCAAGTAGAAATCAAAAAGGCTATTAATGAGGTGCAATCAAAAATGGGGGCGCTAACTGCTAGGATAAATGAGACAGAAGAGAGAATCAGTAATATAGAAGATGAAATGATGGAAAATAAAGAAGCTGAGAAAAAGAGAGATAAACAACTACTGGATCACGAGGGCAGAATTCGAGAGATAAGCGATACCATAAGACAAAACAACATTAGAATAATTGGGATCCCAGAAGAAGAAGAGAGAGAGAGAGGGGCAGAAGGTATAATGGAGCAAATTATAGCAGAGAACTTCCCTAATTTGGAGAAGGAAACAGGCATCAAAATCCAGGAAGCACAGAGAACCCCTCAAAATCAATAAAAATAGGTCAACACCCTGACATCTAATAGTAAAACTTACGAGTCTCATAGACAAAGAGAAAAAACTGAAAGCAGCTCGGGAGAAGAGATATGTAATCTACAATGGTAGAAACATTAGATTGGCAACAGACCTATCCACAGAGACCTGGCAGGCCAGAAAGGACTGGCAGGTATATTCAGAGCACTAAATGAGAAAAATATGCAGCCAAGAATACTCTATCCAGCTAGGCTGTCATTGAAAATTGAAGGAGAGATAAAAAGCTTCCAGGACAAACAAAAACTAAAGGAATTTGCAAACACAAAACCAGCCCTACCAGAAATCTTGAAAGGGGTCCTCTAAGCAAAGAGAGACCCTAAAAGCAACATAGACCAGAAAGGAACACAGACAATATACGGTAACAGTCACCTTACAGGCAATACAATGGCACTAAATTCCTATCTTTCAATAGTTACCCTGAATGTAAATGGGCTAAATGCCCCAAGCAAAAGACACAGGCTATCAGACTGGATTAAAAAACAAGACCCATCGATATGCTGTCTGCAAGAGACTCATTTTAGACCCAAAGACAGCCCCAGATTGAAAGTGAGGGGGTAGAAAACCATTTAGCATGCTAATGGACACCAAAAGAAAGCTGGGGTGGCAATCCTTATATCAGACAAATTAGATTTTAAACCAAGACTGCAGTAAGAGATGAGGGAGGACATTATATCCTACTTAAAGGGTCTATCCAACAAGAAGATCTAACAATTGTAAATATCTATGCCCCTAACATGGGAGCAGCCAATTATATAAGGCAATTAATAACAAAAGCAAAGAAACACATCGACAACAATACAATAGTGGGGGACTTTAACACCCCCCTCACTGAAATGGACAGATCGTCTAAGCAGAAGATCAACAAGGAAATAAAGACTTTAAATGACACACTGGACCAAATGGACTTCACAGACATATTCAGAACATTCCATCCCAAAGCAACGGAATACACATTCTTCTCTAGTCCGCATGGAACATTCTCCAGAATAGATTACATCCTAGGTCATATATCAGGTCTCAACCAGTACCAAAAGATTGGGATCATTCCCTGCCTATTTTCAGACCACAATGCTTTGAAACCAGAACTCAATCACAAGAGGAAAGTCAGAAAGAACTCAAATACATGGAAGCTAAAGAACATCCTACTAAAGAATGAATGGGTCAACCAGGGAATTAAAGAGGAATTAAAAAAATACATGGAAACCAATGAAAATGAAAACACAACTATTCAAAATCTTTGGGATGCAGCAAAGGCAGTCCTAAGAGGAAAGTATATAGCAATACAAGCCTTTCTCAAGAAACAAGAAAGGTCTCAAGTACACAACCTAACCTTACACCTAAAGGAGCTGGAGAAAGAACAGCAAATAAAGCCTAAACCCAGCAGGAGAAGAGAAATCATAAAGATCAGAGCAGAAATCAATGAAATAGAAACTAAAAGAACAGTAGAACAGATCAACAAAACTAGGAGCTAGTTCTTTGAAAGAATTCACAAGATTGATAAACCCCTGGCCAGACTTACCAAAAAGAGAAGAGAAATGACCCAAATCAACAAAATCATGAAAGAGGAGAGATCACAACCAACACCAAAGAAATACAAACAATTATAAGAACATATTATGAGCAACTCTATGCCAGCAAATTAGATAACCTGGAAGAAATGGATGCATTCCTAGAGATGTATCAACTACCAAAACTGAACCAGGAAGAAATAGAAAATCTGAACAGACCTATAACCACTAAGGAAATTGAAGCAGTCATCCAAAATCTCCAAAAAAAACAAAAGCCCAGGTCCAGATGGCTTCCCAGGGGAATTCTACCAAACATTTCAAGAAGAATTAATACCTATTCTTCTGAAACTGTTCCAAAAAATAGAAATGGAAGGAAAACTTCCAAACTCATCTTATGAGGCCAGCATTACCTTGATCCCAAAACCAGACAAAGACCCCATCAAAAAGGAGATTTACAGACCAATATCCCTGGTGAACATGGATGCAAAAATTCTCACCAAAATATTAGCCAATAGGATCCAACAGTACATTAAAAGGATTATTCACCACAACCAAGTGGGATTTATCCCTGGGCTGCAAGGTTGGTTCAACATCTGCAAATCAATCAACGTGATACAATACATTAACAAAAGAAAGAACAAGAATCATATGATCCTCTCAATAGATGCAGAAAAAGCTTTTGACAAAGTACAGCATCCTTTCTTGATCAAAACTCTTCAGCATATAGGCATAGAGGGTACATACCTCAATATCATAAAAGGTGTCTATGAAAAACCTACAGCGAATATCATTCTCAATGGGGAAAAACTGAGAGCTTTCCCCTAAGGTCAGGAACGCAGCAGGGATGTCCACTATCACCACTGCTATTCAACATAGTATTAGAAGTCGTAGCCACAGCAATCAGACAACAAAAA
Source organism: Neomonachus schauinslandi (assembly GCF_002201575.2). Taxonomy (NCBI): domain Eukaryota; kingdom Metazoa; phylum Chordata; class Mammalia; order Carnivora; family Phocidae; genus Neomonachus; species Neomonachus schauinslandi. The sequence continues at coordinate 6,360 of NW_025410473.1, forward strand.
GAAATAAAAGGCATCCAAATCAGCAAAGAAGAAGTCAAACTCTCACTCTTTGCAGATGATATGATACTTTATGTGGAAAACCCAAAAGACTCCACCCCAAAACTGCTAGAACTCATACAGGAATTCAGTAAAGTGGCAGGATATAAAAATCAATGCACAGAAATCAGTGGCATTCCTCTACACCAACAAGACAGAAGAAAGAGAAATGAAGGAGTGGATCCCATTTACAATTGCACCCAAAACCATAAGATACCTAGGAATAAATCTAACCAAAGAGGCAAAGGATCTGTACTCAGAAAACTATAAAATACTCATGAAAGAAATTGAGGAAGACACAAAGAAATGGAAAAACATTCCATGCTCATGGATTGGAAGAATATTGTGAAGATGTCAATGCTACCTAGAGCAATCTACACATTCAATGCAATCCCCATCAAAATACCATCCACTTTTTTCAAAGAAATGGAACAAATAATCCTAAAATTTGTATGGAACCAGAAAAGACCCCGCATAGCCAGAGGAATGTTGAAGAAGCAAAGTAAAGCTGGCGGCATCACAATTCCGGACTTCCAGCTCTATTACAAAGCTGTCATCATCAAGACAGTATGGTACTGGCACAAAAACAGACACATAGATCAATGGAACAGAATAGAGAGCCCAGAAATGGACCCTCAACTCTATGGTCAACTCATCTTTGACAAAGCAGGAAAGAATGTCCAATGGAAAAAAGACAGTCTCTTCAACAAATGGTGTTGGGAAAATTGGATAGCCACATGCAGAAGAATGAAACTGGACCATTTCCTTACACCACACACAAAAATAGACTCAAAATGGTTGAAAGACCTCAATGTGAGACAGGAGTCCTTCAAAATCCTAAAGGAGCACACAGGCAGCAACCTCTTCGACCTCAGCCGCAGCAACTTCTTCCTAGAAACATTGCCAAAGGCAAGGGAAGCAAGGGCAAAAATGAACTATTGGGACTTCATCAAGATAAAAATCTTTTGCACAGCAAAAGAAACAGTCAACAAAACCAAAAGACAACCGA
>NW_025410474.1:0-7400 GCF_002201575.2 Neomonachus schauinslandi
CTTGTATTGCTATATACTTTCCTCTTAGGACTGCCTTTGCTGCATCCCAAAGATTTTGAATAGTTGTGTTTTCATTTTCATTGGTTTCCATGTATTTTTTTAATTCTTCTTTAATTTCCTGGTTGACCCATTCATTCTTCAGTAGGATGCTCTTTAGCCTCCATGTATTTGAGTTCTTTCCGACTTTCCTCTTGTGATTGAGTTCTAGTTTCAAAGCATTGTGGTCTGAAAAGAGGCAGGGAATGATCCCAATCTTTTGGTACCGGTTGAGACCTGATTTATGACCTAGGATGGGATCTCTTCTGGAGAATGTTCCATGGGCACTAGAGAAGAATGTGTATTCCGTTGCTTTGGGGTGGAATGTTCTGAATATGTCTGTGAAGTCCATTTGGTCCAGTGTGTCATTTAAAGTCTTTATTTCCTTGTTGATCTTTTGCTTAGACGATCTGTCCATTTCAGTGAGGGGGGTGTTAAAGTCCCCCACTATTATTGTATTGTTGTCGATGTGTTTCTTTGCTTTTGTTATTAATTGCCTTATATAATTGGCTGCTCCCATGTTAGGGGCATAAATATTTACAATTGTTAGATCTTCTTGTTGGATAGACCCTTTAAGTAGGATATAATGTCCTTCCTCATCTCTTATTACAGTCTTTGGTTTAAAATCTAATTTGTCTGCTATAAGGATTGCCACCCCAGCTTTCTTTTGGTGTCCATTAGCATGGTAAATGGTTTTCCACCCCCTCACTTTCAATCTGGGGGTATCTTTGGTTCTAAAATGAGTCTCTTGCAGACAGCATATCGATGGGTCTTGTTTTTTAATCCAGTCTGATAGCCTGTGTCTTTTGATTGGGGCATTTAGCCCATTTACATTCAGGGTAACTACTGAAAGATAGGAATTTAGTGCCATTGTATTGCCTGTAAGGTGACTGTTACTGTATATTGTCTGTGTTCCTTTCTGGTCTATGTTGCTTTTAGGCTCTCTCTTTGCTTAGAGGACCCCTTTCAAGATTTCCTGTATGGCTCGTTTTGTGTTTGCAAATTCCTTTAGTTTTTGTTTGTCCTGGAAACTTTTTATCTCTCCTTCAATTTTCAGTGACAGCCTAGCTGGATATAGTATTTTTGGCTGTATATTTTTCTCATTTAGTGCTCTGAATATATCCTGCCAGTCCTTTCTGGCTTGCCAGGTCTCTGTGGATAGGTCTGTTGCCAATCTAATGTTTCTACCCTTGTAGGTTACATATCTCTTCTCCTGAGCTGCTTTCAGGATTTTCTCTTTGTCTCTGAGACTCGTAAGTTTTACTATTAGATGTCGGGGTGTTGACCTATTTTTATTGATTTTGAGAGGGGTTCTCTGTGCTTCCTGGATTTTCATGCCTGTTTCCTTCCCCAAATTAGGGAAGTTCTCTGCTATAATTTGCTCCATTATACCTTCTGCCCCTCTCTCTCTTTCTTCTTCTTCTGGGATCCCAATTATTCTAATGTTGTTTCGTCTTATGGTATCGCTTATCTCTCGAATTCTGCCCTCGTGATCCAGTAGTTGTTTATCTCTCTTTTTCTCAGCTTCTTTATTTTCCATCATTTCATCTTCTATATTACTGATTCTCTCTTCTGCCTCATTTATTCTAGCAGTTAGCGCCCCCATTTTTGATTGCACCTCATTAATAGCCTTTTTGATTTCTACTTGGTTGGATTTTAGTTCTTTTACTTCTCCAGAAAGGGTTTCTCTAATAACTTTCATATTTTTTTCAAGCCCAGCTAGTATCTTTAAAGTGATGATTCTGAACTCTAGATCTGACATTGTACTAATGTCTGTATTGAGTAGGTCCCTGGCAGTCGGTACTACCTCTTGTTCTTTTTGTTGAGGTGATTTTTTCCGTCTTGTCATTTTGTGCAGAGGAGAATAGATTAATGAGAGAACAAAATGCTAGCAGAGTAACAACGTCCCCAGAAAATATACTCTAAACAAATCAGAAAAAACCTGAAGCAGTGGGAAAAGAAAGGGAAAGAGAGAAAAAAGAAAAAGAAAAAGATAAAGATAAAAACAAAAACAAACAAAACAAAACAACAACAAAAAAACCAGAATGTGATCAAATATAATCAGTGCCACACACTAGATTTGGGGTGTATTTTGGTCTTTTAGAAGAAAGTGCCTCCCAAAATTTTAAAGAAAGAAAAACTTATATATGTACAAAAATAAGGGTTGATATGATGAAGGGATGGAATATGACTGTAAAGATGGAAATTATAAAAAATTTTATAAAAGGAATTGATAAGAAGTTGTTTGAAAAAAGAAAGAAGAGGATATAAAAAAGAAAAAAAAAAGGGAGAGGATGTGATCAGGCAGGGGAACAGAAAACACCATATACTAGAGATTTAGGGTATATTTTGATCTGTTAGAAGAAACTATCTCAAAATTTTAAAGAGAGAACAACTTATTCATATAAGCCAAAAATATGGGTAACTACTATGAAGGGATAGAATATGACTCTAAAAATGAAAAATAAAAATGTTTTTTTTTTTAAAAAAAAGGGATTGATAAGATGTTGGTTGAAAAAGGGAAAAAAAAATTCAAAAAGAATAAAAAAAGAAAAAAAGACAGTTAAAAAAAAATTAACTTTGAAAGACTACAGAATCATGGTAAAAAAGCCATGAATTCTATGTGCAGTAGTCCCGTAGAGCTGGAGTTCTGCCGTTCTCATTGATGGGTAAACTTGGTCTTGGCTGGCTGTTCTCGCTGATCTTCTGGGGAGGGGCCTGTTGCCGTGGTTTCCAAATGTCTTTGCCGGAGGCAGAATTGCCCCGCCCTTGCCCCCTCCCAGCTAAGTAATCTGCTGGGGTTTGCTCTCCGGGGCTTTTGTTCCCTGCGAGCTTTCCGTACAGCTTTGGAGGCGGAGAGTGAAAATGGCGGCCTCCCAATCTCCGCCCCGGAGGAGCCGAGAACTCGGGGCCCCGCTTCTCAGTGAGCCCCCAGAGAAAAGCCGTCAGTCACTCCCGTCTCCCCGGTCTCCAGCCGCACTCCGTGCTCACCCGGCCTGTGACCGCGCGTTTCTATCTCTGGTACCCGACCCCGGGTGGAGTCTCCAAACCCAGCAGATCCCTGCGGTGCACTCCCGCGCGGCTCCTCCCGGGGGAGGAAGGTGAGTCTCCCCGGATCTGCCGCTTGTTGGGTCCCTGCTGGAGGAGCAGTGGCCTGACTGTGCCGCGGATCACAGTTCATGGCAACCCCGAGCTGAGAGCCCGCGCCTGGGCTCTGCCTCTGCAGCCAGCTTCCCTGCTCCGATACCTGGGAGCTCTGCCACACTCAGGCACCCCCAGTCTTTCTGTGACCCGTGGGTCCTGAGACCACACTGTCCCGGAGGGTTCCACCCCCCGCTTAGCCACCAGAGTGACGTCCCTCAGCGGAGCAGAGTTTTAAAAGTTCCGATTTTGTGCTCCGCGGCTCTATCACTTGCCAGAAGCGGCCGCCGGAGGCCCCTCCCCCGCCGTCTATCCTCCCGAATATCGCCTCGGATTCACTTCTCCGCACGTCCTACCTTCCAGAAAGTGGTCGCTTTTCTTATGAGAGAGTTGTTGCTCTTCTTTTCTTCGACCTCCTGTTGAGTTTGTAGGTGTTCAGAATGGTTTGATCCTTATCCAGCTGAATTCCTGAGAGGAGACGAAATCCAGGTCTCCTACTCCTCCGCCATCTTGCTCCGCCCCCCTGTAGTTTTCTTTCAAAGCATGTCACACACAATCCATACAAAGCGCCTCAATTTTCCAAAGGGGAAAATGCAAATCACATATAGGTTGTAATCTAATATTAAGTTGCATGTTAATCATGGATAACTATAGCATTTTTAAAACTTTATGAGGCTGGTCAGGCTGTGACTCCAGGAGGAGTATTATTTTCTATGAGATACTATGCACACAATTTGGACAATTTACCACAAATAGATGCAGTTTATGTCTTCATACTACAAACAGTGTCGCTGTTATCGCTGTCTGATGACAGAGATGATTGTAATTTTAGGTTGATGCATTTTCTAATAAAAAGATAAATGTAGAAAGACAAATATTAAAAATAAACTAAGAGTATTTAGGGTATTTTACAATAAAACATAAGTCTGAGCACTACTTAAAAATATATTTAACAAGCATTTGTTAAGCACATGATATGTGCCCAGGAAGCTATATACATATTAAATAGACTTGTTTTATTAGTAGTGGTCACAGAATAGCAGGGAAAATGGGATACAGAAAACAATTATAAAAAGCAGAAGCATAGCAATGAAGATAGGTAGAAATGTTATGAGAGTACAAAGAAGAAGACGTTTCTTGATGCCAAAGAAGTTTAGGGCACACTTACGGAGAATGTGAGATTTAAGGTGAGTCTTGAAAATATTTTCCAGGTGAACAAGTGAAAAGACAGTCCAAGAAAATGGAATTGTGTGTCCATTTTGTGGGGGTTTGGATAAGACTGGAGTGGGGATAGAGGCTAAGAGGCATTAATATTCTCATTTGGATAAAATAGACAGAAATTCTTAAAAGATAGTTAAGAGAAGATTAAAAAGAAATGGGCTCATTTCCAAGTCTGTTACTCGCAGAAGGCTGACAGTGTAAATAAATTTTATATATAAAGATGGCATTTAAAGTCTTAGAAATTCAGATCAAGATCTGGCATGAGGCCAGAAGAGTAAGGTTCATTAAGGATTTGCAGTTTGTAATACTATTACTTACATCACAGGCTGTTATCATAATTTTTAGTCCATCTATCTGCCTTCAATTCAGGACTCTCTAGTTCTCATAGACACTATAAATAGATTTATCTTTCCAACACAAAATCACATAATATACACAAATTATTGTTTTAATTCTTTGTTCAAAATCTTTCCAAAATTTTCACTGCCCATTAAATCAAGATAAAATATTACAGCCCCCCATTTCAAAGATACATTATTTTCTGAGTTTCTACTGTATCCTGTGAATTCACTTATCATGAGACCCTGATGATACCCAGTGAAGGGAAAGGGGCGTGTCATAAGACTCCTCCTTCGGGTTATATCTTCTGCACTCCAAATCCCAAAATTTATCTCCCATGCTTGGGACTTCAGGAGCATATCTGCAAACCCTAATAGTCCATCGCCTCACCAGATAGTGCCCATCGTTTTTCTGTATCCATATTTTTTATTATAGAAAACAATCTCTGTACTTAAATTTGCTAAATAGTACCTTTGCTATTGGTACAATGATTTGATTTGATTTGATTTGAAATCTGTTGTACAATGATTTGAAAGCTGATTGATTGTACTAAAAATTATGTGCACACAGTCTCTCCCATATTCCTCTTGGGAATTGAAACGTGAAGAATTCAGAGAGTACTGTTTATAAGCTAGATGGGAGAAGATGAGTTGTCCATGCTAATACTCAGTATGGTCTCATGAGGTTTCCATCTTTCCATTTACAATTCTGGCAATTGCCAAGCCGGGAGATATTCTCATCCTGCACTCTTTCCTTGGGTGCAGGATTCCATCCTGAATTTTAAAGAGCATCACTCCATTAACACTTTCACATTTAGCCCTGATCTCTACTCTTCACTGGAGACCTGGAGAGCAAACAGCAACCTGGAAATGTGGCTGTATCATGTTACTTTCTGAATTTCTTCACTTTGCCCCTCTAGATCTTACTCTCCTCCACTTTGCTTTCTTCTTGGGGAGATTCACATGTGCAGAATATGTCAATAGGCCTCCATTGTCCTGGGTTCTGGTTGTCTTCAGTATGTGAGGAGCTCTGGCAGGAGGTCAGATGAAAGATGAGAGCGATCCAGGGAAGTCATCACCTTGCCTCCATCCCTGTGATTTTTCCTTGGGCTGGTTGTATCCATACAATGGGGTCAGTGGTTCCTGCGAGCTGAGCTGCTTCACACAGCCTGGTCCTCTGTGGTCTCCAGTCACCCTTCCCACCTCCTGTCTCCTCTGGTCTAGGGTTGGTTATAACTCAGCTGTTCTTAGCTCTTACCTTGTCTCCTGTCTTTCCATTAAGCTCTAATCTTTCTAAATGGCCCTTTCTTAGAAACAAAACAAATGAGTAAGGAAACAAACACATGATTTTGTTTGGATTATTCTAGTGCAAGTCTCTTTAATTTGAGTATGCTCTCAGTTTCTCATGGGACTCTTATTTTTTCTTGATTTCCATCACAGCATGATAATAACATGTAATTATGTTTTTCATTTTTTGGTTTACTATTTACTGTGTCTTTGCTTACTGGAATAAAAAGTCTGTGAGGACAAGGGACTTCCCTTTTTATTCATTGCTATTTTTTAAAATTTTATTTTATTATGTTAGTCACTCTACAGTACATCATTAGTTTTTGATGTAGTGTTCCATGATTCATCGTTTGCATATAACACCCAGTGCCCCATGCAGTATGTGCCCTCCTTAATACCCATCACTGGGTTAGAGGTTTGTTTCTCGGAGTCCATAGTCTCTCATGGTTCATCTCCCCCTCTGATTTCCCCCCTTCATTTCTTCCTTTCCTTTCCTTCTCTTTCTTCTCCATGCTATTCCTTATGTTCCACAAATAAGTGAAACCATATGATAATTGACTTTCTCTGCTTGACTTATTTCACTTAGCATAATCTCCTCCAGTCCCATCCATGTTGCTGCAAAAGTTGGGTATTCATCCTTTCTGATGGCTGAGTAATATTTCATTGTATATATGGGCCATATCTTCTTTATCCATTCATCTGTTGAAGGGCATCTCAGCTCTTTCCACCATTTGGCTATTGCAGACATTGCTGCTATGAACATTGGGGTGCATATGGCCCTTCTTTTAACTACATCTGTGTCTTTGGGGTAAATACCCAGGAGTGCAATTGCTGGGTCATAGGGTAGCTCTATTTTTAAATTTTTGAGGAACCTGCACACTGTTTTCCAAAGTGGCTGTACCAACTTGCATACCCACCAACAGTGTAAGAGGGTTCCCCTTTCTCCACAACCTCTCCAACATTTGTTGTTCCTTTCCCTGTCCATTTTTGCCATTCTAACTAGTGTAAGGTGGTATCTCAATGTGGTTTTGATTTGGATTTCCCTGATGGCTAATGATGATGAACATTTTTCATGTGTCTGTTAGCTATTTGTATGTCTTCTTCAGAGAAGTGTCTTTCCATGTCTTCTGCCCATTTTTTGACTTATTTGTTTTTTGGGTGTTGAGTTTGAGAAGTTCTTTATAGATCTTGGATACCAGCCCTTTATCTGTAGTGTCGTTTGCAAATATCTTCTCCCATTCTGTGGGTTGCCTCTTTGTTTTGTAGAGTGTTTCCTTTGCTGTGCAGAAGCTTTTTATCTTGATGAAGTCCCAAAAGTTCACTTTTGCTTTTGTTTCACTAGCTTTTGGAGATGTATCTTGAAAGAAGTTGCTGTGG
>NW_025410475.1:0-7400 GCF_002201575.2 Neomonachus schauinslandi
GAAAGAAAGAAAGAAAGAAAGAAAGAAAGAAAGAAAGAAAGAAAGAAGAAAGAAAGAAAGATGGATGGATGAACTGGTCTATTCTGACCATGAACACTTTACCATTTATGATAATAACACTAGCATTGATACTAAACACTGTGCATTTATTAATAGCAGTTTTCATCTTCATAGTGTTTTACCAACAACTAATTAATTAAACAAACCTATTTTAATTAGTTGCCATGGTAGTAAATAGAGATACACAGAAATAGTTGCCTCCATCAAATCTGTTCTTAGCTCCTGAAACATAATTCAGTTTGGGCAATAAATCATTATTATGTAGCACTATAATGTGTTTAGAATCACAATTATGTTATTACGTTAGTAATGAAAAGATTTGCAAGTACACATAAATACATGCAATAGCAAATATTTATAAAGATAATTTTTATGTTTGTTACACATAGAATTTTTTCTTTAACTGAGTCTGATAGCTAAAAATGAAAAGTTCATCTATAATTATTACTCTGTTTATATCTTATCTGTTACGTTTCTTCAGAATGACATCAGAATGACAGAGGCTACAAAAAATCTGCTGTAAAATTAACAGTGAAAAGAGGAGTTATGGAGGGAAGGTGAGAAGATGACACAGTCACCATCTTCAAGTGTCTGAATGGTTATTGGAGGAGAAGAGGAATTGGACTGATGGTTTGTCCTCTGGGGTCCGGACCAGAGTGCATGGTGGAAGCTACAGGGAAGTGTGATCTGAGGTGTCACGGCATAGTGGTTATGGCAAATGCTCTGGAGTCAGACTGTGCTTAAAGTCTCTGCCCCAGACTCTGCCCCTTCCATAGGTCAGGCTACCTACTCTAAGCCACAGACCTGTTGCATGGGGTCATGTGGGGATTACCAAATTAATGCACTGAGAACGCGCTCAGGCCTATGCCTACTATATAAGAAGTAGTGCATGAGTGTTAGCACTTCATTAGTGGAAGGTTGTTAAAAATGGAATGGGTTGCTTTGCGAGGCAATGACTCACTTCTCTGTGACCAGAAGTAATGCGGGATAAACTGAATGGCCACCTGTTAAAAATCTCGTATAAGGGCTTCCTGCTTTGAGGGTGAGGTTGAAATAGATGATTCTTGGGTCCATATGATTTTTTGGGAGGGGAAGGAGGAAGGATTTCTACTTTTATTCTACACTGGATTCTTGCTATAATGTAATGCTTGGGGGACTATGTTGGTGACATAGTATTACTGGTTAAATGGTATTATATGGAGCAAACTTTTCTCTTTCAGACTTTTGCCCTGAAATAGCCTTAATTTTGAGGAAAAAAATCCATAATTTTGACAATCTAGTCTCTGCTGGGTTTTCCTCTGAGACCCCTTAAGTCATTTTCAAAAGGTGATTTTTTTTCCAACTGCTTTCCCTAAGTCTGTGGCTCACTGTTCTAAAATTACAAATTACTTCTCTTAATATCCAGAATGTTCTCTGTTATAATCACATTTCCCTAAATATTTATATTGACCTTTACCTTGCTGTTTAACTCCTCTCTCAGTGAGCAAGCAGGGAACTGATCTAGGTTTTAAACAGTGGGAGCTTCTTTCTCATCATTTTTCTCATTTTTATTTCGTTCTCTCTAACAACACTGTGTGATGACAACTCTGGTCCAGTTGCACAGAGCTGCTGAAATCCATAACATTTCGGGCTTGTTTGTGAGCTATGATGTTGGGTCGGTCCCAAACACTCATGAGACTGCTACTCCTCGAAGTGTGGCTGTCACTATGACAAAAGGCTGGGAATAACAGTGAACTGACTAAGAACCTTAAAGCGAGGCTGAGACGGAGCCAAGGGAAAAGGAAATGAAAAAATGAATCTTGGGGAGGTAACCAAGGCAAGGGTAAAAGGCTGGATATAAACAGTACAGGAAGAGAATGGAAACAGAAAGAAAAGAGCACAAAGCAGAGAAAGAAAGAAGAGAGGTTTAAAATCTGTTCTTTTACCTTTAAACCTTACATCTACATAGATCCTTCAAATGCAACAAAAACTATTCTTTTTTTTAATTTAAATTCAGTTAATTAACATATAATGTATTATTAGTTTCAGAGGTAGAGGTCAGTGATTCATCAGTCTTATATAATACCCAGTGCTCATTACATCATATGCCCTCCTTAATGTCCATCACCCAGTTACCCCATCTCCTTCCCCCCTCCCTTCCAGCAACTCTGTTTGTTTACTATGATTAAGAGTCTCTTACGGCTTGTCTCCCTCTCTGATTTCGTCTTGTTTTATTTTTTCCTCTCTTCCCCTATGATCCTTTGTTTTGTTTCTTAAATTCCACATATGAGTGAGATCATATGATAATTGTCTTTCATTGATTGACTTATTTCTCTTAGCATAATACCCTGTAGTTCCAGCCATTTCCATCTAGCAAATGGCAAGATTCATTTTTTTTGATGGCTGAGTAGTATTCCACTGTGTATATATATATATATATATATATATATATATATATATATATACACCACGTCTTCTTTATCCATGCATCTGTTGATGGACATCTAGGCTCTTTCCATAGTTTGGCTATTATGGACATTGCTGCTATAAACATTGGGGTGCACATGCCCCTTCTTTTCACTACATTTGTATTTTGGGGGTAAATCCCTAGTAGTGCAATTACTGGGTCATGGGGTAGCTCTATTTTCAACTTTTTGAGGAACCTCCATACTGTTTTCAGAGTGGCTGCACCAGCTTGCATTCCCACCATCAGTGTAGGAGGGTTCCCCTTTCTCTGCATCCTCACCATCTGTTGTTTCCTGACTTGTTAATTTTAGCCATTCTGACTGGTGTGAGGTGGTATTTCATTGTGGTTTTGATTTGTATTTCCCTGATGCCAAGTGAAGTTGAGCTTTTTTCATGCATCTGTTGGCCATTTGTATGTCTTTTTTGAGAAATGTCTGTTCATGTCTTCTGCCCATTTCTTGATTGGATTATTTGTTCTTTGGGTGTTGAGTTTGGTAAGTTCTTTATAGATTTTGGATACTAGTCCTTTATCTGATATGACATTTGCAAATGTCTTCTCCCATTCTGTTGGCTGTCTTTTGGTTTTTTTGACTATTTCCTTTGCTGTGCAAAAGCTTTTTATCTTGATGACGTCCCAATAGTTCATTTTTGCCCTTGCTTCCCTTGCCTTTGGAGACGTGGCTAGCAAGAAGTTGCTGCAGCTGAGGTCAGAGAGGTTGCTGCCTGTGTTCTCCAAGGATTTTGAGGGATTCTTGTCTCATATTTAGGTCTTTTATCCATTTTGAGTCTATTTTTGTGTATGGTGCAACAAAAACTGTTCTCAGAGAAAATAAAAATTAAAGTTTGAAGGCCAAAATAGGTAGTAAAAGAGAAAAGAAAAATGTCCTTTTATAGATAGCCATTGTAGAATTAATCATTTACTAGAAGCACTATAACTGCGTAGGCAGCATAAACTAGTATGTCCGGTATGGGCACTTTCCATAGTAAACCACAAATGAGAAAAAAATTAAAGGAGAAAACAATCTTATATCCAAGAATAACTAAACCATCACATTAAAAGTCTTTTTTCTGAACAAAATGGATTTGAAGTTAAATGTCCGTTGTTTTGGGTGTGTGGGTGTGTGTGTGTATGACATCTACGTGACATATTTACCAAATGACAAATTTTAAAACATTAAAATAGCCCTCCCTCTTAATGTTTATAGTCTCAGAATTTCTTCAGCAAAAATGTGGGCATATTCAACTTATATTCACAACAAAATAAGAGGTGAGTTCTACACTCTGATATTAATGTTGAATATCCATCGGCTACAAATTACTAATACTTTCTTTGGAAATATTTTATTACCTGAAAAAGTTCCACAGCAAATCAGTATAACTCAAGTTATAAAATAAGTCAAATTAGGGGCGCCTGGGTGGCTCAGTCATTGGGCATCTGCCTTTGGCTCGGGTCATGGTCCCAGGGTCCTGGGATCAGGCCCTGCATCGGGCTCCCTGCTTGGCGGGAAGCCCGCTTCTCCCTCTCCCACTCCCCCTGCTTGTTTTCCTCTCTCGCTGTGTCTCTCTCTGTCAAATAAGTGAATAAAGTCTTTAAAACAAAACAAAACAAAACAAAACTCCTTTAAAAAAAATAGGTCAAATTGGTTTTGAATTTTGTTTCTAAATATTATATTTAACATATAAGGGATAGATAAACTATAACTCACTTATGGGTTTGTGTGTGTGTGTGTGTGTGTTTAGAGGTAGTGTAAAAGGATAAAATGTTGATTTTTAAAAGATAAAAATTGCTCTACAAATCTTAATGTCTTTTCTATAAGGTCAAAGCATTTTTCTTTGTAACTCATCTGATAAATGAAGATGGTGATTGGAATAAAATGACCAGATATGACTCATTGGTTTCAGGTTGGCATCCTACATTTGTCCCCTCCTTCCAGCAGGTGTCCAGGGGTCTGAGCACCCCATTCCCAAGTCATGTTGAATGGCAGGAAAGACTCCTCTCAGAAGGTGATCATCTCTAAAATAGAGCAGATCATTGGATGTATCCAATTATTAAATTTTTGTAGTAAAATGTTATGAGGACTTGACTCAAACAATTGTCTTGCAACCTAGCCCAAGAGTCTATAGGAGGGTTTCCTCATCTGTAAATAAAGAGATTGGGTTAAATAATCTCTAATGTCCCTTTTAGTTTTGTCTATGAAGTTGAGTCCCTTGCTCATGGTTTTATTTTTCCATCCCCATTTAGTTAACATACAGAAACAAACCTGTCATCAGAATGTCACCCACTTTCTTCACAAGTAGCACTTAACCACACTATGATGAATCTAATATACTTGGTTAATGAACTTTCATCCTAAGTCTCTTTATTGGAGAGCTTTTAGATCATTTGTCGGGGAGGCAGGGAATACCTTCACCTACATATGTGTTTAGTACTTTTTCAGATTGTTCTTGACTTTATTGTGTCAAACAACAAAGATCAGTTCACCAGGGAAGATATTAGAATGAGTTTAAATTTGTTATATACTACCCTGTTCCCTGCTGTGATTTTACTCCTAGAAGTAGTGTGGCAAATGTGACTAAACTGATAACTGTTTTGAGGATACGTGATTCACATATCTTCCAACAACAGAATTCCCTTACAGCTTTCAAAATAATATGCTTATTATTTGGTATTTGATTATGTGTATTGGGGCTAGGTATTAATCACGTTCTTGCTCTAATCGAAAATCCCATAGATTTCAGTAGCTTAACACAATAGAAGTTTATTTATCACTTACTTCACAGAGTGTATGTTGGTGAAAGTTCTGGTTGCTTTAGGCACTGGCAACTTCCTGATAACAAGGAAGAGAATAAGGAAGATTTTGGATGTCAGGCCTTGAAGTGTCATATATTTCTTCTGGTGACATTTCATTGACCAGAACTAGTAAAATGACCTCACCTAGATACCTTTGGGATAGGAAATGTAGTCTTCCTAACATGCCTAGGAAAAAATTAAAATGGATGGTAAACACAGGGGATTGTTTCTGCCATAGTATTCCATAGCAATGAGCCATATTTAGCAATGAGTGGAAGAAGAGGAGCCTGATGGGGAAAACAGCTTATACATTTTCCATGACCAAAGTTAGGATGGTCCTCAGAGGTTGTAACAATTATCATGTTGAATTTCTCCTATTTGTGTATTTCAGAAATGAAAGAGTGGTAAAACTTTAGAAATTAAGTTGATATGGGGCTGGAGAGGATAAATGCTGAGTAGGGAAAGTGCATTATTCTGGAGAGAGAGAGAGAGAGAGAGAGAGTGTGTGTGTGTGTGTGTGTGTGTGTGCATGTTTTGGGGGAGTATTTACAGAATCTGGAGATATGCTCTGTCAGATATTAGCTTCATATTTTTGCCTGGATGCCCCACCTCTTAACCTTTGTACAGTCTATACTTGCTTGTAATATATCTTATTTTCTTTGTCGTTGGCTTAAATTTAAGATCTCTCTAAGCTGCAACCTTAATAAGCTAGAAAAAGAAAAGCAAATTAAATCCAAAGTAAGAAGAAAAATGGACACAAAACAATAAAAACAGAAATCAATAAAATAGAAAATAGAAAAATAATATAGACTATAAATGAAATAAAGTTGATTCTTTGAGGTCAATAAAATTGACAAGCCTCTAGCTAAACTGATGAGAAAAAAAATAGAGAGAAGACACAAATGACCAATATCAAGAATGAAAGTGAGAACATGACTAGAGATCATAGAGACATTAAAAGGATAATAAGGAAATGCTATGAAAAACTTTATTCCAATTAATTTTGACAATGTAGATGAAATGGACAAGTTCTTTAGGAGCTCACTCAAGAACTAGATAACCTGAAATAGATAACCATATATATTTTGTATGTTATTATTACATGTAATTATATGTGTATATATATATACACACTTTTTAAAAGAAATTAAAATGTAATTATATGTGTGTGTATATATATATATATATATATATATACACACTTGTTGTTTTTTTTTAAGAAATTAACTTTGTAATTAAAAACTTTCTCCAAGAAAACTCCAAGTCCTGATGGTATCACAGGTAAATTATACCAAACACTTCAGGAAGAAATAATACTGATCTACACTAACTCTTTTAGAAAGTAGGAGAGAAGAAAATACTTCCCAACTCTTTTATGAGGCCAGCATTACTCTGATATTCAAATCAGAAAGATATATTACAAGAAAGGAGATGTCAGGCCAATATCCTTCATAAACATAGCTGCAATGGTAGTATAAATAATTAGCAAATTGAATTCAGCAACATATAAAAGGTATAATTATTATGAACTGAATTATGTACTCCCCAAACCTTATGTTGAAGCCCTAACCCCAATGTGATTGTATTTTGAGAGAGGGACTTTAAGGTTAAATGAGGTCATAAGTGTGGGGACCTAATCCAATAAGACACCAGTCTTATTGGATAAGAGAGGAAGAGACTCCAGGAGTGTGCACACACAGAGGAAAGACCATGTGAGGATATAGCAAGAAGGTGGTATCTGCATGCCCAGAAGAGAGGTCTCATTAGAAACTAACCCTACTGACACCTTAATCTTGGACTTCAGAACTGTGAGAAAATACATTTTTATTGTTTAAGCCGCAACATCTATAGTATTCTGTTATGGCTGCTTTAGAAGACTAATGCAGTAATATATGGTGATTAAATGAGGTTTATCTCAAATGTAGGGTTGGTTTAACATTTGAACATCAGTCAATGTAATTCTCCAAGATTACAGCATTAGAAAGAAAAATCATATGAATATCTCAATAGATGCAAAAAAAGCATTTGACAAAATTCAATACCCATTCATGATTAAAAAAGAAAGAAAGAAAGAAAGAAAGAAAGAAAGAAAGAAAGAAAGAAA
>NW_025410476.1:0-7398 GCF_002201575.2 Neomonachus schauinslandi
GAAAGAAAGAAAGAAAGAAAGAAAGAAAGAAAGAAAGAAAGAAAGAAGAAAGAAAGAAAGATGGATGGATGAACTGGTCTATTCTGACCATGAACACTTTACCATTTATGATAATAACACTAGCATTGATACTAAACACTGTGCATTTATTAATAGCAGTTTTCATCTTCATAGTGTTTTACCAACAACTAATTAATTAAACAAACCTATTTTAATTAGTTGCCATGGTAGTAAATAGAGATACACAGAAATAGTTGCCTCCATCAAATCTGTTCTTAGCTCCTGAAACATAATTCAGTTTGGGCAATAAATCATTATTATGTAGCACTATAATGTGTTTAGAATCACAATTATGTTATTACGTTAGTAATGAAAAGATTTGCAAGTACACATAAATACATGCAATAGCAAATATTTATAAAGATAATTTTTATGTTTGTTACACATAGAATTTTTTCTTTAACTGAGTCTGATAGCTAAAAATGAAAAGTTCATCTATAATTATTACTCTGTTTATATCTTATCTGTTACGTTTCTTCAGAATGACATCAGAATGACAGAGGCTACAAAAAATCTGCTGTAAAATTAACAGTGAAAAGAGGAGTTATGGAGGGAAGGTGAGAAGATGACACAGTCACCATCTTCAAGTGTCTGAATGGTTATTGGAGGAGAAGAGGAATTGGACTGATGGTTTGTCCTCTGGGGTCCGGACCAGAGTGCATGGTGGAAGCTACAGGGAAGTGTGATCTGAGGTGTCACGGCATAGTGGTTATGGCAAATGCTCTGGAGTCAGACTGTGCTTAAAGTCTCTGCCCCAGACTCTGCCCCTTCCATAGGTCAGGCTACCTACTCTAAGCCACAGACCTGTTGCATGGGGTCATGTGGGGATTACCAAATTAATGCACTGAGAACGCGCTCAGGCCTATGCCTACTATATAAGAAGTAGTGCATGAGTGTTAGCACTTCATTAGTGGAAGGTTGTTAAAAATGGAATGGGTTGCTTTGCGAGGCAATGACTCACTTCTCTGTGACCAGAAGTAATGCGGGATAAACTGAATGGCCACCTGTTAAAAATCTCGTATAAGGGCTTCCTGCTTTGAGGGTGAGGTTGAAATAGATGATTCTTGGGTCCATATGATTTTTTGGGAGGGGAAGGAGGAAGGATTTCTACTTTTATTCTACACTGGATTCTTGCTATAATGTAATGCTTGGGGGACTATGTTGGTGACATAGTATTACTGGTTAAATGGTATTATATGGAGCAAACTTTTCTCTTTCAGACTTTTGCCCTGAAATAGCCTTAATTTTGAGGAAAAAAATCCATAATTTTGACAATCTAGTCTCTGCTGGGTTTTCCTCTGAGACCCCTTAAGTCATTTTCAAAAGGTGATTTTTTTTCCAACTGCTTTCCCTAAGTCTGTGGCTCACTGTTCTAAAATTACAAATTACTTCTCTTAATATCCAGAATGTTCTCTGTTATAATCACATTTCCCTAAATATTTATATTGACCTTTACCTTGCTGTTTAACTCCTCTCTCAGTGAGCAAGCAGGGAACTGATCTAGGTTTTAAACAGTGGGAGCTTCTTTCTCATCATTTTTCTCATTTTTATTTCGTTCTCTCTAACAACACTGTGTGATGACAACTCTGGTCCAGTTGCACAGAGCTGCTGAAATCCATAACATTTCGGGCTTGTTTGTGAGCTATGATGTTGGGTCGGTCCCAAACACTCATGAGACTGCTACTCCTCGAAGTGTGGCTGTCACTATGACAAAAGGCTGGGAATAACAGTGAACTGACTAAGAACCTTAAAGCGAGGCTGAGACGGAGCCAAGGGAAAAGGAAATGAAAAAATGAATCTTGGGGAGGTAACCAAGGCAAGGGTAAAAGGCTGGATATAAACAGTACAGGAAGAGAATGGAAACAGAAAGAAAAGAGCACAAAGCAGAGAAAGAAAGAAGAGAGGTTTAAAATCTGTTCTTTTACCTTTAAACCTTACATCTACATAGATCCTTCAAATGCAACAAAAACTATTCTTTTTTTTAATTTAAATTCAGTTAATTAACATATAATGTATTATTAGTTTCAGAGGTAGAGGTCAGTGATTCATCAGTCTTATATAATACCCAGTGCTCATTACATCATATGCCCTCCTTAATGTCCATCACCCAGTTACCCCATCTCCTTCCCCCCTCCCTTCCAGCAACTCTGTTTGTTTACTATGATTAAGAGTCTCTTACGGCTTGTCTCCCTCTCTGATTTCGTCTTGTTTTATTTTTTCCTCTCTTCCCCTATGATCCTTTGTTTTGTTTCTTAAATTCCACATATGAGTGAGATCATATGATAATTGTCTTTCATTGATTGACTTATTTCTCTTAGCATAATACCCTGTAGTTCCAGCCATTTCCATCTAGCAAATGGCAAGATTCATTTTTTTTGATGGCTGAGTAGTATTCCACTGTGTATATATATATATATATATATATATATATATATATATATATACACCACGTCTTCTTTATCCATGCATCTGTTGATGGACATCTAGGCTCTTTCCATAGTTTGGCTATTATGGACATTGCTGCTATAAACATTGGGGTGCACATGCCCCTTCTTTTCACTACATTTGTATTTTGGGGGTAAATCCCTAGTAGTGCAATTACTGGGTCATGGGGTAGCTCTATTTTCAACTTTTTGAGGAACCTCCATACTGTTTTCAGAGTGGCTGCACCAGCTTGCATTCCCACCATCAGTGTAGGAGGGTTCCCCTTTCTCTGCATCCTCACCATCTGTTGTTTCCTGACTTGTTAATTTTAGCCATTCTGACTGGTGTGAGGTGGTATTTCATTGTGGTTTTGATTTGTATTTCCCTGATGCCAAGTGAAGTTGAGCTTTTTTCATGCATCTGTTGGCCATTTGTATGTCTTTTTTGAGAAATGTCTGTTCATGTCTTCTGCCCATTTCTTGATTGGATTATTTGTTCTTTGGGTGTTGAGTTTGGTAAGTTCTTTATAGATTTTGGATACTAGTCCTTTATCTGATATGACATTTGCAAATGTCTTCTCCCATTCTGTTGGCTGTCTTTTGGTTTTTTTGACTATTTCCTTTGCTGTGCAAAAGCTTTTTATCTTGATGACGTCCCAATAGTTCATTTTTGCCCTTGCTTCCCTTGCCTTTGGAGACGTGGCTAGCAAGAAGTTGCTGCAGCTGAGGTCAGAGAGGTTGCTGCCTGTGTTCTCCAAGGATTTTGAGGGATTCTTGTCTCATATTTAGGTCTTTTATCCATTTTGAGTCTATTTTTGTGTATGGTGCAACAAAAACTGTTCTCAGAGAAAATAAAAATTAAAGTTTGAAGGCCAAAATAGGTAGTAAAAGAGAAAAGAAAAATGTCCTTTTATAGATAGCCATTGTAGAATTAATCATTTACTAGAAGCACTATAACTGCGTAGGCAGCATAAACTAGTATGTCCGGTATGGGCACTTTCCATAGTAAACCACAAATGAGAAAAAAATTAAAGGAGAAAACAATCTTATATCCAAGAATAACTAAACCATCACATTAAAAGTCTTTTTTCTGAACAAAATGGATTTGAAGTTAAATGTCCGTTGTTTTGGGTGTGTGGGTGTGTGTGTGTATGACATCTACGTGACATATTTACCAAATGACAAATTTTAAAACATTAAAATAGCCCTCCCTCTTAATGTTTATAGTCTCAGAATTTCTTCAGCAAAAATGTGGGCATATTCAACTTATATTCACAACAAAATAAGAGGTGAGTTCTACACTCTGATATTAATGTTGAATATCCATCGGCTACAAATTACTAATACTTTCTTTGGAAATATTTTATTACCTGAAAAAGTTCCACAGCAAATCAGTATAACTCAAGTTATAAAATAAGTCAAATTAGGGGCGCCTGGGTGGCTCAGTCATTGGGCATCTGCCTTTGGCTCGGGTCATGGTCCCAGGGTCCTGGGATCAGGCCCTGCATCGGGCTCCCTGCTTGGCGGGAAGCCCGCTTCTCCCTCTCCCACTCCCCCTGCTTGTTTTCCTCTCTCGCTGTGTCTCTCTCTGTCAAATAAGTGAATAAAGTCTTTAAAACAAAACAAAACAAAACAAAACTCCTTTAAAAAAAATAGGTCAAATTGGTTTTGAATTTTGTTTCTAAATATTATATTTAACATATAAGGGATAGATAAACTATAACTCACTTATGGGTTTGTGTGTGTGTGTGTGTGTGTTTAGAGGTAGTGTAAAAGGATAAAATGTTGATTTTTAAAAGATAAAAATTGCTCTACAAATCTTAATGTCTTTTCTATAAGGTCAAAGCATTTTTCTTTGTAACTCATCTGATAAATGAAGATGGTGATTGGAATAAAATGACCAGATATGACTCATTGGTTTCAGGTTGGCATCCTACATTTGTCCCCTCCTTCCAGCAGGTGTCCAGGGGTCTGAGCACCCCATTCCCAAGTCATGTTGAATGGCAGGAAAGACTCCTCTCAGAAGGTGATCATCTCTAAAATAGAGCAGATCATTGGATGTATCCAATTATTAAATTTTTGTAGTAAAATGTTATGAGGACTTGACTCAAACAATTGTCTTGCAACCTAGCCCAAGAGTCTATAGGAGGGTTTCCTCATCTGTAAATAAAGAGATTGGGTTAAATAATCTCTAATGTCCCTTTTAGTTTTGTCTATGAAGTTGAGTCCCTTGCTCATGGTTTTATTTTTCCATCCCCATTTAGTTAACATACAGAAACAAACCTGTCATCAGAATGTCACCCACTTTCTTCACAAGTAGCACTTAACCACACTATGATGAATCTAATATACTTGGTTAATGAACTTTCATCCTAAGTCTCTTTATTGGAGAGCTTTTAGATCATTTGTCGGGGAGGCAGGGAATACCTTCACCTACATATGTGTTTAGTACTTTTTCAGATTGTTCTTGACTTTATTGTGTCAAACAACAAAGATCAGTTCACCAGGGAAGATATTAGAATGAGTTTAAATTTGTTATATACTACCCTGTTCCCTGCTGTGATTTTACTCCTAGAAGTAGTGTGGCAAATGTGACTAAACTGATAACTGTTTTGAGGATACGTGATTCACATATCTTCCAACAACAGAATTCCCTTACAGCTTTCAAAATAATATGCTTATTATTTGGTATTTGATTATGTGTATTGGGGCTAGGTATTAATCACGTTCTTGCTCTAATCGAAAATCCCATAGATTTCAGTAGCTTAACACAATAGAAGTTTATTTATCACTTACTTCACAGAGTGTATGTTGGTGAAAGTTCTGGTTGCTTTAGGCACTGGCAACTTCCTGATAACAAGGAAGAGAATAAGGAAGATTTTGGATGTCAGGCCTTGAAGTGTCATATATTTCTTCTGGTGACATTTCATTGACCAGAACTAGTAAAATGACCTCACCTAGATACCTTTGGGATAGGAAATGTAGTCTTCCTAACATGCCTAGGAAAAAATTAAAATGGATGGTAAACACAGGGGATTGTTTCTGCCATAGTATTCCATAGCAATGAGCCATATTTAGCAATGAGTGGAAGAAGAGGAGCCTGATGGGGAAAACAGCTTATACATTTTCCATGACCAAAGTTAGGATGGTCCTCAGAGGTTGTAACAATTATCATGTTGAATTTCTCCTATTTGTGTATTTCAGAAATGAAAGAGTGGTAAAACTTTAGAAATTAAGTTGATATGGGGCTGGAGAGGATAAATGCTGAGTAGGGAAAGTGCATTATTCTGGAGAGAGAGAGAGAGAGAGAGAGAGTGTGTGTGTGTGTGTGTGTGTGTGTGCATGTTTTGGGGGAGTATTTACAGAATCTGGAGATATGCTCTGTCAGATATTAGCTTCATATTTTTGCCTGGATGCCCCACCTCTTAACCTTTGTACAGTCTATACTTGCTTGTAATATATCTTATTTTCTTTGTCGTTGGCTTAAATTTAAGATCTCTCTAAGCTGCAACCTTAATAAGCTAGAAAAAGAAAAGCAAATTAAATCCAAAGTAAGAAGAAAAATGGACACAAAACAATAAAAACAGAAATCAATAAAATAGAAAATAGAAAAATAATATAGACTATAAATGAAATAAAGTTGATTCTTTGAGGTCAATAAAATTGACAAGCCTCTAGCTAAACTGATGAGAAAAAAAATAGAGAGAAGACACAAATGACCAATATCAAGAATGAAAGTGAGAACATGACTAGAGATCATAGAGACATTAAAAGGATAATAAGGAAATGCTATGAAAAACTTTATTCCAATTAATTTTGACAATGTAGATGAAATGGACAAGTTCTTTAGGAGCTCACTCAAGAACTAGATAACCTGAAATAGATAACCATATATATTTTGTATGTTATTATTACATGTAATTATATGTGTATATATATATACACACTTTTTAAAAGAAATTAAAATGTAATTATATGTGTGTGTATATATATATATATATATATATACACACTTGTTGTTTTTTTTTAAGAAATTAACTTTGTAATTAAAAACTTTCTCCAAGAAAACTCCAAGTCCTGATGGTATCACAGGTAAATTATACCAAACACTTCAGGAAGAAATAATACTGATCTACACTAACTCTTTTAGAAAGTAGGAGAGAAGAAAATACTTCCCAACTCTTTTATGAGGCCAGCATTACTCTGATATTCAAATCAGAAAGATATATTACAAGAAAGGAGATGTCAGGCCAATATCCTTCATAAACATAGCTGCAATGGTAGTATAAATAATTAGCAAATTGAATTCAGCAACATATAAAAGGTATAATTATTATGAACTGAATTATGTACTCCCCAAACCTTATGTTGAAGCCCTAACCCCAATGTGATTGTATTTTGAGAGAGGGACTTTAAGGTTAAATGAGGTCATAAGTGTGGGGACCTAATCCAATAAGACACCAGTCTTATTGGATAAGAGAGGAAGAGACTCCAGGAGTGTGCACACACAGAGGAAAGACCATGTGAGGATATAGCAAGAAGGTGGTATCTGCATGCCCAGAAGAGAGGTCTCATTAGAAACTAACCCTACTGACACCTTAATCTTGGACTTCAGAACTGTGAGAAAATACATTTTTATTGTTTAAGCCGCAACATCTATAGTATTCTGTTATGGCTGCTTTAGAAGACTAATGCAGTAATATATGGTGATTAAATGAGGTTTATCTCAAATGTAGGGTTGGTTTAACATTTGAACATCAGTCAATGTAATTCTCCAAGATTACAGCATTAGAAAGAAAAATCATATGAATATCTCAATA
Organism: Neomonachus schauinslandi; assembly: GCF_002201575.2. Lineage (NCBI taxonomy): Eukaryota > Metazoa > Chordata > Mammalia > Carnivora > Phocidae > Neomonachus > Neomonachus schauinslandi. Next base: position 7,304 of record NW_025410476.1, read on the forward strand.
GATGCAAAAAAAGCATTTGACAAAATTCAATACCCATTCATGATTAAAAAAGAAAGAAAGAAAGAAAGAAAGAAAGAAAGAAAGAAAGAAAGAAA
>NW_025410477.1:0-7385 GCF_002201575.2 Neomonachus schauinslandi
GGGCCTGGGGGCAGGGAGACAGGACCTGGGGCAGGGAGACAGGGCCTTGGGGCAGGGAGACAGGGTCTGAGTCAGAGAGACAGGGCCTGGGGAAGGGAGACAGGGCCTGAGGGCAGGCAGCCAGAGCAGGGGAGCAATCCAGGACGTTTCTGGGGTACATCACTTTAGTGGGGACCCCTGACTGGATCAGAAGTGCAGGAATAACAAAGGTCTTCCTAGCGCCAATACCGTGCACGTCTCTCCAGAAGATGCTCCCAGAGCACGTCCTGTCATTTCTGTTTTCCAGAAAACAACCCAGAGTCGGCCTGACTCACCCTAGTGCGGGGGAGGCAACAGCCCTTCGACCCCCGTCTCTTGGCTCCCTGGGAAAGCACCAGGCCGGCTAACAGGAGCGGGGGATCCGTCCATGAGAAACGGGGGGGGGGCAGCTTTTGGGGGGGGTAAGGTAACTCAGGGGAAAGGCAGTTTCCACGTGAGGGCCCGGGCTCATGTCCTCGTGTCCTGGGCCCTGACGGTGCCCTCGGTCCCCGCGCCGGGCCTGCCTGGTCCTGGCTGTGCACCCTGCAGCCCAGACAGGTCGGGGCAGCTCCCCTCCGTCCGCCTGTGTGCGCACCTGGCTGTGTCAGTCACGGGTCACCTGGCTGGAGGGGGGCAGGGAGACTGAGGACAGTTAGATCCCCTCTGGCAAATACCAGGAAGCCGAGTAGGCCTGCCCGTGAGGCAGGAATGTGGCCCTCGTCCCTCCACCTGCAGATAAGGAGGGCGTCTGCCTGTTCCACCCGAGGAGGAGCCGCAGGGAGCAGGGACGGGCGGCCGTGGACATGAACGCAGGGCGCCTGGCACCTGTGAACAAGATGGTGACCCGCCTCTCCAGTAAATCACAGTTCAGGACCTCCCCGTGGCAGAACTAGATGTGGGCTGGAAGGAGGTGGCCCCGGCGGCGGGGAGGGTCAGAGTGGTTGACGGAGATGTCATCCTGTGATAGGCCATGGGTGAGGACAGCAGAGCTTTGCAAACGCTGGGTAACAGCTGACACAGCCCATGAACCCCTCCCCAGAAAGCTGAGCCCCAGCGTCCGGTTACCGAACTTGCAAGTGTAATGAGTTGAAGGGTAAAAACCGAACCCTTAAAATGACCGGCTCTGGCCACGGAAGCCTTTTTGTTAAAGCAGAAGGGCTTTTTCCTGGCACGGGCAGACGGCGGCCTGCCTTGTGTTACATGTCACCCCAATTTGTGCGTTCCAGATCACCACGATGGAGAGCAGCCTGAAGACCATCGAAGAGGAGAACAAAGTGATCGAGCAGCAGAACGAGTCCCTTCTCCATGAGCTGGCCAACCTGAGCCAGTCCTTAATTCACAGTCTAGCTAATATCCAGCTGCCACACATGGTAAGTGACTAGGGGCGCGACCCGAGGCGCCGGGCGGTCCCCCGCAGTGCACGGCGTGGGGTAGAGGTCTGTCTCGGTGGCTGTGCCCCTGCGCCCCGTCAGACGAAGTTCGCTGAGTGGGCCGCGTAAGTGATGTAAAGACAGCGGCGCCACGCTTTGCTGCTATTTTTTGCTGATGTGAGTATCCTATTAAGAAAGTAAAAGTTGTGTATGAACTACTATTTGGTATCTCGTAGGATCCAATCAATGAACAAAATTTTGATGCATACGTGACTACTTTGACGGACATGTATACAAATCAAGACCGTTATCAGAGCCCAGAAAATAAAGCCCTCCTGGAAAATATAAAGCACGCTGTGAGAGGAATCCAGGTCTGAGCGGCTGCTGAGGTGGCGGGACCTTGTTGGAAGGGGGCCTCTTCCTCCTTGCTGCTGTGACTCGCCAGAAAGTGTCACACACCTATTTCTGTTGGAAACAGTGTTACGCTCACAAGACTTCATGATGATTTTCTGTCTTGCTTTAAAGATCGTTACCTGCAGAATAGTTTTTGAATACATCCACATTTTGTACGTTTTCATATGAGCTGACATAGTGTGACAAATGCCATGTAATGTTTATGGCTGCTAAAGTCTGCACACCGGGGGGTATATATATTTCTGAAGAGGTAAGCTGATCAAAATAAATAGAGTGTAAATTCTTTTTAATGCTTTAGTGATTAAATGTTTTAGTATTTTGGACTGAAATGGACAAAAAAAAAAAAAAACCCACAGCTTTGAATGATCATGTGGTGGCCTCTCAGCCACTTTTTAGACATTATCATTTTGCCTCATGTTGGAGGATTTTATGGAATTAAGAAATACATTTTGTGTGCATATTGTTTCATAGCAAGAATCGGTTGCAAAAAAATGCTTTATTTTTGAACAATGCTTGGAAATATTATGTGATTTTTTTGTTTGTTTGTTTTAGGAGGTTGGTGTATGGTGGGGGCAGTAAATGAGGTTTTTTGCATTCCAAGGAAATGGCAAATGGATTAACTATAAGAGATGAGATAAGTAATTTATTGTAAGACAACATCAAGCCATGGAAATTTGGCAGAAGATTCAAAGCAGCTTAAACAGCACTTTTAAGTTAACTCCTGAGCATTACATGGTGTGACTCTGGGAACTTCAGTTCAGACAGGGGCTTGTTAGAGGTGGACCGTGCGAAGATTTCCTTTTGCAGTGTCCGTAGACTTTGGAGCAGCCTTCCCCTCTCTCCCCGAGAGCGCTGTGCCCCTCGGAACCCTCTGTCACTGGAATGGCGTGTGTCTCGCAGGACCTGTGTGCTCTCTTTAAGTTCAGAGCTAATTTAAGAGTATTTATTTCCCCTCTCTCCACTTTCAAAAATGATTACTATCGTTGTCGCTGTGATTATTCCTCCACGTTCGGGGGATAAGGCAAATGGTGTGCTAGTCCTTGAGCTACTGCACGCGCTTTCTGCTGAGAAGGGGGGCTGGGGGGGGCGGGGGGAGAGGGGAGGGGGCTGGCCGCCCGAAAGCAGCGCAGCAGGGCGCCCGCCCCCAGCCCGTCCCCCGCAGACTGCTCCGCAAATGACCTTCCTGTTCCAACTCCCCTTGGAGACCAGGTGACCGCGGGGCATTTGCATACCCTTGCTGTTTGATTTGTCACAACCTATTCTAAGAATGAATGCAATCAGATTTTAAGAGTAATTCTCTATACTTGAGCACTTTTTTGCTTTACACTAGATCATCTTAGACTTGCTTATACTTGGAGATTTGATTGTTTTCTTCCAATGACTGCACTATATGTATGCATAAGACCACTTTTGATTGCCACGTTCCCCCTCCCTTCTGAGTAGTCCCTAGGACGGCGTGTTGTGTTTTCTGGTGTTGACTTGAGTTACATGTGACAGCATCTCTTCCTTCCATGTCTTGATGTTATGCAGGAAGGTACAGAAGTACTTTAAAATTTTGTTATGAAAAAAAAAAAAAAAAGATGGGTTTTGTAAAAATAAAAAAAAAATATTTTTAGCAGAACAGGACTTACAGGGTCATTGTCCCCACAACGTGCCAGTCGACTATTTGCACTTACCTTGTCCTATATATCCGTACGGAGGTGTGCAATTCCTGGGGTCAGCGGCCTCGCGAGGCTGACCCCGGAAGGACGAGGGGAGCCCTCACGGCTGACCCGACGATGTTGCTACGGGAGATTACAGGGATCTCACAGCAAATATTCTGATACAATACTCAACCTCGGTGTATATATATGTACAAATATATGTACATCCCAGCAGCACTTTATACTGCTCACTGTACAAACGCTCACGGTTTTCCACGAGGACTCGAATAGCGAGCTGGGACAGATGATGTAATTCCCCGGGGCTCTGCCGCGCCGTCCCTGGAGCGCGCCCTCTTTCTGTTGTGCGACTAATTGTAGCTGCCATGCTCAGAATTGCCTTTCGAGAGCTGAAGCGAGGTGCTTCTCGTCACCCGATGCCGATGCCGTGGACCCCGGGGGGGCCCCCTCCCTGCAGGGGCCCGCTGTTCACATGGGCACATGCATTCCCCCGCCACGTCGTGTCTGCAGCTTTTTTGCCAATATAGTAATGCTTTTAGTAGAATGATAGGTAGTATCAGTTTTGGATTCTTCTTGTTATCACCTATGTACAATGGAAAGGGGTTTTAAGCACAAATCTGCTGCTCATCTAACGTTGGTACATAATATCAAATCAAAAGTTATCTGTGACTATTATATAGGGATCACAAAGTGTCACATATTAGAATGCTGACCCTTCATATGGAATTATTGTGAGTCATCAGAGTCTATTTATTATAACTTATTGTTCATTATCATTTCTAAGTTAATTTAAGTAATCATTTATTAAGACAGAATTTTGTATAAATATTTATTGTGCTCTCTGTGGAACTGAAGTTTCATTTATTTTTGTACTACACGGCATGGGTTTGTGGACACTTTAATTTTGCTAAAATGTGTGGAATCACAGGTTGCAGTGACACTTCATTTTTAAATTGTGAACTTTGTACAAACTTTGTCATGCTGGATGTTAACACATCTTACTCTAAATAAAAAAGGTGTTGCCACATTTGTAGCCTGATGGATCTCTACCCGGGGTCTGCGTCTTCACTTGAGTCTGGAAGCGCTGTGTGGGCCTCGACGAGCGTCTCACCCTGAAGCCAGGGGCTTTAGCCGCCCTGTCGGTCGGGGTGCACGCCCCCTCCTCGAAGGCGCGGCGGCAGTGATTTCTCAAACCCACCGCAGGAGTTTGGGGAGGCTCCCTGCCCCTCGCTGGGGTGGAAAGTCACTCTGCCACATTTGCTTGTGTGAGGACACGTCACGTCCAACGGCAGGTGCCTCCCCAGAACGGGGACGTTCTCCGACACGACCACACGTGGTAGGACGTCCTCCTAACTTGCGGGTGTATTCAGATGCTCCAGTTGAGCCTGTAATGTCCTTTACAGCTTTGCCCCTATCTGATATCCTGGAGGACCCCAGGCTGCTCTCGGCACTCACACCCCTGGTCCCTCACTCCTGGGCAGCCCCTGGGCCTTCCTTCCTCGGTCTCCCGGGGGCAGGAACATGTGTGAAGTGTCCAGGGCGGTTGGTTTGCAGACCCTGCCTGGTTGGCTGAGTGTGATGGCCATGTCCTGGGGGTTCAGGTGCCCTGAGCGATGCCGTGTCCCTTCCTGCAGCTCACTTCCAAGGGCCCATCTGGTCACTCGCCAATGATTGCCCCTGGGTGCCTCATCATCCATTGTTTCTTCCAAACTATCGGCAAGGACCACCCATAAAGCTTAAATTACCCTTCAAATATGATGTATCAATGAATTACCCACTTTACCTTCATCTATTTGAGTAAAAGTCACCCTTTAAAATTCCAGAAAAGGGGCGCCTGGGTGGCTCAGTCGTTAGGCGTCTGCCTTCGGCTCAGGTCATGGTCCCAGGGTCCTGGGATCGAGCCCCGCATCGGGCTCCCTGCTCCGTGGGAAGCCTGCTTCTCCCTCTCCCACTCCCCCTGCTGTGTTCCCTCTCTCGCTGTGTCTCTCTCTGTCAAATAAATAAATAAAATCTTAAAAATAAATAAATAAATAAATAAAATTCCAGAAACACCCTCTTATAATAGACACAACCCCCAAAATATAACGTTTGAGGAAGAGGCCCAGTAATCTTTGTTAAATCCAAAGTGTATCCCTGCAGGGGTCCTCTACCTCCCCGAGACTGAGGGCCACCTGAGCACCCAGCCGGCTGGTGCTGTCTGAGATCATAGAGGTAACAGCTTGGCCAGCCTCATCACAGTGACTGAGCAGAGGGAGGGGCACCCTCCCTCAGCCCGCAAGTGGCGGGCCGCAGGTGCCCGCTCTGTCGAAGGCCCCGCCTTTAGGACCAAATGGAGTTAAGGCAGAAGGTGGTGGGTCCACGAGACACTGTCAGTAACTTAAGTCTGTCAACCTGATTACTGAAAAGCCGTTTTCGTCTGAGGGGCAACATGGCTGGAGTTCTTACAAACATTCTGGAAAGCAGTTTAGCCATCATGTCAAAGACCTTATAAAATTCAAATTTGGACCCAGTAATTCCAGAAGTCTATCGTAAAATACCATACACTAAAAACAATTGTAAATGCACGGAAATAAATAAAAATAACCCAAAAGTTCTATTTTAGAGGAACGCTTTAACAACTGATGATAAATGTACTTTTTAGGGTACCGCAGAGTGGTTAAACATTAGTTAAGAGGCTCGTGAATAAGATGTTTGTGATGCCGTAAGTGAGTAGTACAGAGAGCAGAAGTATAAACAACTCAGGAACAGCGAGGTTGGATCGGCTTGCCTCCCCCCCTGCCCGGCCCCCACACCGGGGGCCGGCACGCGCGTCTGCCGCGGTAGCCCTGGGGAGCAGCACCCGTGGGCTGGGGCAGGAAGCCAGCCTCAGCCAGTGAGGGGAGGGGAGGGCCTGGGAAGCCGGAGTGAAAGCCAGTGCTCTGGGCTCAGGGTCAGGACAGGAGAGGCTGCACAGAGTGGAGACAGGGGTCCTGGGAGGATCGTTGGTTCTCTGGTTCCTTTGTCTACAACTATCCTACTGAACGTGGTCGCCGTAGAAATACCAAAACATTTTTAAATAAATAAATAAAAAGCCTGAGTCTGGTGAGGATTCTAGAAGGTTCTAGAGATCTTGCAGGTGCCTGCGTCATGCACTCAGCCCCGTGGGTATTAAAAGCAGAGAGGACAGAGAAAACACAGCAGAGGGGCAGGTGCTGCAGGCCAGGCCCCTGGGCCCCCCCCCCCCCCAGGAAGCCCCATCCGGAGCCCAGACACCTGTCGCGTCACCTCCTGGACGCCCCACTCTCAGGAAGGTGAGGCTGCCCATTGCCCACCCACGCCCTCCCCTCCGGCCCTGCCAGAGCCTCAGGAGCCCCCTGGGCTTCCCTCAGCTCCGGCCATGCAGCATCCGGACTGTTCCCGCTCAAGGAAGACTCCGGAACAGTCCGGGTCCCTCCCTCCCCTCCTCACCTCCGGTCAGTGTCCACACAGCAGAGTGATGCACACATGGGAGAGCCACGGGCTCAGCAGCAATATTTAAAATACATGTTAAGGAAAAAAATCAAACTTCTGTATTTCGTCTTTATATTTCAATCACCAGAACACCCCCCAAAAATTATTGGTCACTATACAGACTCCGAACAAAGTAGAAAAACAGCATAAATGTAAACATGAAGCCCATAGTAAATGCAGATAGACTAGACTCTGCAAAATGACAGAACAGACATGTCCCTGCTCCCCGCACACCTGTCCCACATCTAGAGCCGTGTCCTGGGATGTGGCTTCCAAGGCGGCCCCAAGAGGACCTGACGGGAGCCGGCTGGAGTCGGGGAGCACCCTGGGATCCTGTCCCAGCACATTCCTCTCTGCTCTCAGACCCCGTCTGTCCTTGAGAGTCCCCCCCCCCGCTCTGCTCTCGGACCCCGTCTGTCCTTCAGAGTCCCCC
>NW_025410478.1:0-7384 GCF_002201575.2 Neomonachus schauinslandi
GGGCCTGGGGGCAGGGAGACAGGACCTGGGGCAGGGAGACAGGGCCTTGGGGCAGGGAGACAGGGTCTGAGTCAGAGAGACAGGGCCTGGGGAAGGGAGACAGGGCCTGAGGGCAGGCAGCCAGAGCAGGGGAGCAATCCAGGACGTTTCTGGGGTACATCACTTTAGTGGGGACCCCTGACTGGATCAGAAGTGCAGGAATAACAAAGGTCTTCCTAGCGCCAATACCGTGCACGTCTCTCCAGAAGATGCTCCCAGAGCACGTCCTGTCATTTCTGTTTTCCAGAAAACAACCCAGAGTCGGCCTGACTCACCCTAGTGCGGGGGAGGCAACAGCCCTTCGACCCCCGTCTCTTGGCTCCCTGGGAAAGCACCAGGCCGGCTAACAGGAGCGGGGGATCCGTCCATGAGAAACGGGGGGGGGGCAGCTTTTGGGGGGGGTAAGGTAACTCAGGGGAAAGGCAGTTTCCACGTGAGGGCCCGGGCTCATGTCCTCGTGTCCTGGGCCCTGACGGTGCCCTCGGTCCCCGCGCCGGGCCTGCCTGGTCCTGGCTGTGCACCCTGCAGCCCAGACAGGTCGGGGCAGCTCCCCTCCGTCCGCCTGTGTGCGCACCTGGCTGTGTCAGTCACGGGTCACCTGGCTGGAGGGGGGCAGGGAGACTGAGGACAGTTAGATCCCCTCTGGCAAATACCAGGAAGCCGAGTAGGCCTGCCCGTGAGGCAGGAATGTGGCCCTCGTCCCTCCACCTGCAGATAAGGAGGGCGTCTGCCTGTTCCACCCGAGGAGGAGCCGCAGGGAGCAGGGACGGGCGGCCGTGGACATGAACGCAGGGCGCCTGGCACCTGTGAACAAGATGGTGACCCGCCTCTCCAGTAAATCACAGTTCAGGACCTCCCCGTGGCAGAACTAGATGTGGGCTGGAAGGAGGTGGCCCCGGCGGCGGGGAGGGTCAGAGTGGTTGACGGAGATGTCATCCTGTGATAGGCCATGGGTGAGGACAGCAGAGCTTTGCAAACGCTGGGTAACAGCTGACACAGCCCATGAACCCCTCCCCAGAAAGCTGAGCCCCAGCGTCCGGTTACCGAACTTGCAAGTGTAATGAGTTGAAGGGTAAAAACCGAACCCTTAAAATGACCGGCTCTGGCCACGGAAGCCTTTTTGTTAAAGCAGAAGGGCTTTTTCCTGGCACGGGCAGACGGCGGCCTGCCTTGTGTTACATGTCACCCCAATTTGTGCGTTCCAGATCACCACGATGGAGAGCAGCCTGAAGACCATCGAAGAGGAGAACAAAGTGATCGAGCAGCAGAACGAGTCCCTTCTCCATGAGCTGGCCAACCTGAGCCAGTCCTTAATTCACAGTCTAGCTAATATCCAGCTGCCACACATGGTAAGTGACTAGGGGCGCGACCCGAGGCGCCGGGCGGTCCCCCGCAGTGCACGGCGTGGGGTAGAGGTCTGTCTCGGTGGCTGTGCCCCTGCGCCCCGTCAGACGAAGTTCGCTGAGTGGGCCGCGTAAGTGATGTAAAGACAGCGGCGCCACGCTTTGCTGCTATTTTTTGCTGATGTGAGTATCCTATTAAGAAAGTAAAAGTTGTGTATGAACTACTATTTGGTATCTCGTAGGATCCAATCAATGAACAAAATTTTGATGCATACGTGACTACTTTGACGGACATGTATACAAATCAAGACCGTTATCAGAGCCCAGAAAATAAAGCCCTCCTGGAAAATATAAAGCACGCTGTGAGAGGAATCCAGGTCTGAGCGGCTGCTGAGGTGGCGGGACCTTGTTGGAAGGGGGCCTCTTCCTCCTTGCTGCTGTGACTCGCCAGAAAGTGTCACACACCTATTTCTGTTGGAAACAGTGTTACGCTCACAAGACTTCATGATGATTTTCTGTCTTGCTTTAAAGATCGTTACCTGCAGAATAGTTTTTGAATACATCCACATTTTGTACGTTTTCATATGAGCTGACATAGTGTGACAAATGCCATGTAATGTTTATGGCTGCTAAAGTCTGCACACCGGGGGGTATATATATTTCTGAAGAGGTAAGCTGATCAAAATAAATAGAGTGTAAATTCTTTTTAATGCTTTAGTGATTAAATGTTTTAGTATTTTGGACTGAAATGGACAAAAAAAAAAAAAAACCCACAGCTTTGAATGATCATGTGGTGGCCTCTCAGCCACTTTTTAGACATTATCATTTTGCCTCATGTTGGAGGATTTTATGGAATTAAGAAATACATTTTGTGTGCATATTGTTTCATAGCAAGAATCGGTTGCAAAAAAATGCTTTATTTTTGAACAATGCTTGGAAATATTATGTGATTTTTTTGTTTGTTTGTTTTAGGAGGTTGGTGTATGGTGGGGGCAGTAAATGAGGTTTTTTGCATTCCAAGGAAATGGCAAATGGATTAACTATAAGAGATGAGATAAGTAATTTATTGTAAGACAACATCAAGCCATGGAAATTTGGCAGAAGATTCAAAGCAGCTTAAACAGCACTTTTAAGTTAACTCCTGAGCATTACATGGTGTGACTCTGGGAACTTCAGTTCAGACAGGGGCTTGTTAGAGGTGGACCGTGCGAAGATTTCCTTTTGCAGTGTCCGTAGACTTTGGAGCAGCCTTCCCCTCTCTCCCCGAGAGCGCTGTGCCCCTCGGAACCCTCTGTCACTGGAATGGCGTGTGTCTCGCAGGACCTGTGTGCTCTCTTTAAGTTCAGAGCTAATTTAAGAGTATTTATTTCCCCTCTCTCCACTTTCAAAAATGATTACTATCGTTGTCGCTGTGATTATTCCTCCACGTTCGGGGGATAAGGCAAATGGTGTGCTAGTCCTTGAGCTACTGCACGCGCTTTCTGCTGAGAAGGGGGGCTGGGGGGGGCGGGGGGAGAGGGGAGGGGGCTGGCCGCCCGAAAGCAGCGCAGCAGGGCGCCCGCCCCCAGCCCGTCCCCCGCAGACTGCTCCGCAAATGACCTTCCTGTTCCAACTCCCCTTGGAGACCAGGTGACCGCGGGGCATTTGCATACCCTTGCTGTTTGATTTGTCACAACCTATTCTAAGAATGAATGCAATCAGATTTTAAGAGTAATTCTCTATACTTGAGCACTTTTTTGCTTTACACTAGATCATCTTAGACTTGCTTATACTTGGAGATTTGATTGTTTTCTTCCAATGACTGCACTATATGTATGCATAAGACCACTTTTGATTGCCACGTTCCCCCTCCCTTCTGAGTAGTCCCTAGGACGGCGTGTTGTGTTTTCTGGTGTTGACTTGAGTTACATGTGACAGCATCTCTTCCTTCCATGTCTTGATGTTATGCAGGAAGGTACAGAAGTACTTTAAAATTTTGTTATGAAAAAAAAAAAAAAAGATGGGTTTTGTAAAAATAAAAAAAAAATATTTTTAGCAGAACAGGACTTACAGGGTCATTGTCCCCACAACGTGCCAGTCGACTATTTGCACTTACCTTGTCCTATATATCCGTACGGAGGTGTGCAATTCCTGGGGTCAGCGGCCTCGCGAGGCTGACCCCGGAAGGACGAGGGGAGCCCTCACGGCTGACCCGACGATGTTGCTACGGGAGATTACAGGGATCTCACAGCAAATATTCTGATACAATACTCAACCTCGGTGTATATATATGTACAAATATATGTACATCCCAGCAGCACTTTATACTGCTCACTGTACAAACGCTCACGGTTTTCCACGAGGACTCGAATAGCGAGCTGGGACAGATGATGTAATTCCCCGGGGCTCTGCCGCGCCGTCCCTGGAGCGCGCCCTCTTTCTGTTGTGCGACTAATTGTAGCTGCCATGCTCAGAATTGCCTTTCGAGAGCTGAAGCGAGGTGCTTCTCGTCACCCGATGCCGATGCCGTGGACCCCGGGGGGGCCCCCTCCCTGCAGGGGCCCGCTGTTCACATGGGCACATGCATTCCCCCGCCACGTCGTGTCTGCAGCTTTTTTGCCAATATAGTAATGCTTTTAGTAGAATGATAGGTAGTATCAGTTTTGGATTCTTCTTGTTATCACCTATGTACAATGGAAAGGGGTTTTAAGCACAAATCTGCTGCTCATCTAACGTTGGTACATAATATCAAATCAAAAGTTATCTGTGACTATTATATAGGGATCACAAAGTGTCACATATTAGAATGCTGACCCTTCATATGGAATTATTGTGAGTCATCAGAGTCTATTTATTATAACTTATTGTTCATTATCATTTCTAAGTTAATTTAAGTAATCATTTATTAAGACAGAATTTTGTATAAATATTTATTGTGCTCTCTGTGGAACTGAAGTTTCATTTATTTTTGTACTACACGGCATGGGTTTGTGGACACTTTAATTTTGCTAAAATGTGTGGAATCACAGGTTGCAGTGACACTTCATTTTTAAATTGTGAACTTTGTACAAACTTTGTCATGCTGGATGTTAACACATCTTACTCTAAATAAAAAAGGTGTTGCCACATTTGTAGCCTGATGGATCTCTACCCGGGGTCTGCGTCTTCACTTGAGTCTGGAAGCGCTGTGTGGGCCTCGACGAGCGTCTCACCCTGAAGCCAGGGGCTTTAGCCGCCCTGTCGGTCGGGGTGCACGCCCCCTCCTCGAAGGCGCGGCGGCAGTGATTTCTCAAACCCACCGCAGGAGTTTGGGGAGGCTCCCTGCCCCTCGCTGGGGTGGAAAGTCACTCTGCCACATTTGCTTGTGTGAGGACACGTCACGTCCAACGGCAGGTGCCTCCCCAGAACGGGGACGTTCTCCGACACGACCACACGTGGTAGGACGTCCTCCTAACTTGCGGGTGTATTCAGATGCTCCAGTTGAGCCTGTAATGTCCTTTACAGCTTTGCCCCTATCTGATATCCTGGAGGACCCCAGGCTGCTCTCGGCACTCACACCCCTGGTCCCTCACTCCTGGGCAGCCCCTGGGCCTTCCTTCCTCGGTCTCCCGGGGGCAGGAACATGTGTGAAGTGTCCAGGGCGGTTGGTTTGCAGACCCTGCCTGGTTGGCTGAGTGTGATGGCCATGTCCTGGGGGTTCAGGTGCCCTGAGCGATGCCGTGTCCCTTCCTGCAGCTCACTTCCAAGGGCCCATCTGGTCACTCGCCAATGATTGCCCCTGGGTGCCTCATCATCCATTGTTTCTTCCAAACTATCGGCAAGGACCACCCATAAAGCTTAAATTACCCTTCAAATATGATGTATCAATGAATTACCCACTTTACCTTCATCTATTTGAGTAAAAGTCACCCTTTAAAATTCCAGAAAAGGGGCGCCTGGGTGGCTCAGTCGTTAGGCGTCTGCCTTCGGCTCAGGTCATGGTCCCAGGGTCCTGGGATCGAGCCCCGCATCGGGCTCCCTGCTCCGTGGGAAGCCTGCTTCTCCCTCTCCCACTCCCCCTGCTGTGTTCCCTCTCTCGCTGTGTCTCTCTCTGTCAAATAAATAAATAAAATCTTAAAAATAAATAAATAAATAAATAAAATTCCAGAAACACCCTCTTATAATAGACACAACCCCCAAAATATAACGTTTGAGGAAGAGGCCCAGTAATCTTTGTTAAATCCAAAGTGTATCCCTGCAGGGGTCCTCTACCTCCCCGAGACTGAGGGCCACCTGAGCACCCAGCCGGCTGGTGCTGTCTGAGATCATAGAGGTAACAGCTTGGCCAGCCTCATCACAGTGACTGAGCAGAGGGAGGGGCACCCTCCCTCAGCCCGCAAGTGGCGGGCCGCAGGTGCCCGCTCTGTCGAAGGCCCCGCCTTTAGGACCAAATGGAGTTAAGGCAGAAGGTGGTGGGTCCACGAGACACTGTCAGTAACTTAAGTCTGTCAACCTGATTACTGAAAAGCCGTTTTCGTCTGAGGGGCAACATGGCTGGAGTTCTTACAAACATTCTGGAAAGCAGTTTAGCCATCATGTCAAAGACCTTATAAAATTCAAATTTGGACCCAGTAATTCCAGAAGTCTATCGTAAAATACCATACACTAAAAACAATTGTAAATGCACGGAAATAAATAAAAATAACCCAAAAGTTCTATTTTAGAGGAACGCTTTAACAACTGATGATAAATGTACTTTTTAGGGTACCGCAGAGTGGTTAAACATTAGTTAAGAGGCTCGTGAATAAGATGTTTGTGATGCCGTAAGTGAGTAGTACAGAGAGCAGAAGTATAAACAACTCAGGAACAGCGAGGTTGGATCGGCTTGCCTCCCCCCCTGCCCGGCCCCCACACCGGGGGCCGGCACGCGCGTCTGCCGCGGTAGCCCTGGGGAGCAGCACCCGTGGGCTGGGGCAGGAAGCCAGCCTCAGCCAGTGAGGGGAGGGGAGGGCCTGGGAAGCCGGAGTGAAAGCCAGTGCTCTGGGCTCAGGGTCAGGACAGGAGAGGCTGCACAGAGTGGAGACAGGGGTCCTGGGAGGATCGTTGGTTCTCTGGTTCCTTTGTCTACAACTATCCTACTGAACGTGGTCGCCGTAGAAATACCAAAACATTTTTAAATAAATAAATAAAAAGCCTGAGTCTGGTGAGGATTCTAGAAGGTTCTAGAGATCTTGCAGGTGCCTGCGTCATGCACTCAGCCCCGTGGGTATTAAAAGCAGAGAGGACAGAGAAAACACAGCAGAGGGGCAGGTGCTGCAGGCCAGGCCCCTGGGCCCCCCCCCCCCCCAGGAAGCCCCATCCGGAGCCCAGACACCTGTCGCGTCACCTCCTGGACGCCCCACTCTCAGGAAGGTGAGGCTGCCCATTGCCCACCCACGCCCTCCCCTCCGGCCCTGCCAGAGCCTCAGGAGCCCCCTGGGCTTCCCTCAGCTCCGGCCATGCAGCATCCGGACTGTTCCCGCTCAAGGAAGACTCCGGAACAGTCCGGGTCCCTCCCTCCCCTCCTCACCTCCGGTCAGTGTCCACACAGCAGAGTGATGCACACATGGGAGAGCCACGGGCTCAGCAGCAATATTTAAAATACATGTTAAGGAAAAAAATCAAACTTCTGTATTTCGTCTTTATATTTCAATCACCAGAACACCCCCCAAAAATTATTGGTCACTATACAGACTCCGAACAAAGTAGAAAAACAGCATAAATGTAAACATGAAGCCCATAGTAAATGCAGATAGACTAGACTCTGCAAAATGACAGAACAGACATGTCCCTGCTCCCCGCACACCTGTCCCACATCTAGAGCCGTGTCCTGGGATGTGGCTTCCAAGGCGGCCCCAAGAGGACCTGACGGGAGCCGGCTGGAGTCGGGGAGCACCCTGGGATCCTGTCCCAGCACATTCCTCTCTGCTCTCAGACCCCGTCTGTCCTTGAGAGTCCCCCCCCCCGCTCTGCTCTCGGACCCCGTCTGTCCTTCAGAGTCCCCC
>NW_025410479.1:0-7378 GCF_002201575.2 Neomonachus schauinslandi
TGGGACAGGTGAAGGCAGAGTTTACCTGCAGAGTCCTTGGGACAGGTAAAGGCAGAGTTTACCTGCAAAGGGCCCAACAGGAACCCTGCAAATATATGCATCTCACAGGAAACACCTGCCTTTACTGGAAAATTACTGAAAGTACCAATCTCCATAAAAATCCAATCCTAACATCCTCAGGGAGATGACAGTATACCACACCTGTTCAAGATTACCTGATGTGGGCAGAGAGTGGGACTTACCGAGGGAAAGCACAAACTGCAGAGTAGGCTTTATTTACTGATTTTTAACTGCCTTACTGAAGTATAATTGACTTACAATAAACCAGTTATATTTAGAGCATAGAAATTGATAAGCTTTTTTTAAAAAAACATTTTTATTGAAGTGTGATGGACTTACAATAAACTACACATATAAAAACATACAATTGGATAAGTTTTGACAAACTTATACACCTATAAAATAATCACCACAATCAAGATCATGAATGTAACCATCACCCCCCAACTGGGTTCCTTTTACCTCTTGGTAATCTCTCCCTTGTGCCAACCACTCATCTGCTTGTTGTTACTATAGATTATATAGAATTATATGTAAATGGAATCATTTAGAATGTCCTCTTTTTGGTCTGGGTTCTTTCAATCTGCATAATTATTATGTGATATATCCATATTGTAGTGTGCATCAATAATTCATTCAGTTTTTAAAGTTTCAGCTCATTTTAAAAAAATAAACTTTTCATTTTAGAATAGTTTTAGATTTACAGAAAATTTGTGAAAATAGTATGGAAAATCCCATATACTTCATACCCAGTAGGCTCTATTTTTTTAAACCAACCTTTCAGTCCTCAGATTAACCCCATTTGGTCATGAGGTATTATCTTTTTTATATTATCATTGAATTATAATTGCTAAAATTTTGTTTAAAATTTTTGCATCTATGTTCATATGGGATATTAGTCTATGATTTTCTTTCCAATGTCTTTGATTTTGATATGCAGACAATGAATCTCTATCATTTATCTCTATCATTTGTTTCCTTCTGTGTGTTTGAGTTTAATTTGCTGGTTTTTCTCTAGTTTTGTACTGAAATGTTGTATACTGAATTATATGCCCCTCCCCCCAAGTCTGTATGTTTTTGCTCTAACCCCCAAACTGACTATATTTGGAGATAGGGTCTTTAAGAAGGTAATTAAGATTGGGAATGAAGTCATAAGGATGAGGTCCTTCTCCAATAGAACTGGTGTCCTTATTTTATTTATTTATTTTTTTGACACAGAGAGCGAGAGTGTGAGTGGGAGTGGGAGGAGGGACAGAATCATAACAACGGGGGCCTCAATGTGGGGCTTGATCTCATGACCCTGAGATCATGACCTGAGCTGAAATCAAGAGTTGGATGCTTAACCAACTAAGCCACCTAGGTGTCCCAGAACTGGTGTCCTTTTAAGGAGAGGAAGATAAACCAAGTGTGTGTGTGCACAAAGGAAAGGCCACATAAGGACACAGCAAGAAGGTGGCCGTCTACAAGTCAGGAATAAAAGTCTCATGAGAAACTAACTCTGCCAACATCCTGATCTTGGATTTCCAGCCTCCAGAACTGTAAGAAAATAAGTTTCTGTTGTTTATACCACACAGTCTGTGGCATTTTGTTATGATGGCCTGAGCAGATGAATACATACATTTAGTGCTATAAATTTCTCTCTAAATACAGCTATGTCCTCCAAATTTTGATCTGCCTTATTTTTATTTTCTCTTTATTCAAAAATTTTTTTCTATTTCCTTTAAGATTTCCTTTCTGACCCATATATTTTTTAATTTCCAAATATTTGGTCATTTCCCAATTGCATTTCCATGCTTGATTTCTAGTTTAATTCTATTCTCATTTGAGAATATAATTTATATTGTTTTACTATTCTTTTGAGTGTGTTTTATGGTCGAGAATATGATTTATATTGATGAAGTGTCCATGTGCACTTAAGAATGTATTCTGCTGTTGCTGGGCAGAGGGGTCTATATAGGTCAGCAAGGTCAATTTAGTTGATAATGTTCTTCAGGTTATATCCTTACAGATTTCTGCTTTTTCAATCTATCAATTACAGACAGAGGTGTGTTGACATTTCCAACTATAACTGTGAACTTGTCTATTTCAACTTTCAGTTCTATCTGATTTTTCCTTAAATATTTTAAGGTTCTTTTGTTAGGTGCATACACTTAGGATTGCTAGGTCTTCTTGGAGAATTGTCCCACATATCATGATGTAATGTTCCTCTTTATATCTGATGATATTTCTTGTTCTGAAGTCTATTTTTTTCTGATATTAATATAGCCACTCCAGCTTTCTTTTAGTTAGTGTTTGCAAGATATTTCTTTCTACATCCTCTTACTGTTGAGCACCTGATGCTTTTATGTTTAGAGAGAGTTTATTGTGGACAACATATGGTTCAGTCTTGATTTTTTAATTCAACCTGAAACTACATTTTAACTTGCGGGCTTAGTTTCTTCACATTTATGGTGATGATTGATGTGGGTTGGTTTGAAATCCATCATCTTGTTAACTGCTTCCTAATTTGTTCCATTTGTTGTTTCTTTTTTCCTCTCCTGTCTTCTCTTGAGTTAAGTGACATTTTTGATGATTCCATTTTATCTATTCTATTACCTTCTTTCAAAAAAAAATTTAGTGGTTACCATAGTGTTTATAACATACATTTCAATTAATCTGAGACTATCTTAAAATAACATACCACTTCATGAATTGTATGACATGAAAACAATATATTCCCAATTCCTACCTCTTACCCTTTGTACTATTTTTGTCATATATTTCGATGTCCCATATGCTACAACCACATGGTACATGGTTACTATTTTTCTTTAGACATTTATGTTTTAGAACAATTGAAATAACAAAGAAAATTAATTATGTCTTCATTTATTTCATTTATGATACTCTTTATTTGTGTAGTTCTGAGATTATACTGATAAATTCCTTTTGCCTGAGGAACTTAAATATTTTTTAATCAGAGTAGGTCTACTAGCAATAAAGTTCTTAAGTTTTTGTTTGTCTTAGAAAATATTTATTTCCAAAGATATTTTCACTGGGTATAGAATTTGAAGTTGACACCTTTCTATATGTTATTTTTCCAGCACCTTTAAGTTACCATTCCATTGTCTTCTTGTTTGCATGTTTTCTGACAAGAGGTCTGCTGTCATTCTTATCCTGTTGCCTCTGTATATATGTCTTATTTCTTTGGCTCTCTTTAGGAGTTTCTCTTTGTTTTTGGTTTTCAGCTATTTGAATTTGAATTTATTTGCCTATATTTTTTGTTTTGTTTATATATTCTTTTATTTTTTAATTTTTGAATTTGATTCTGTTTGATGTTCTCTGAGCTTCTTGGACCTGTAGTTTGGTGTATGTCATTCACTTTGGATAATTTTTGGATATTATTTCTTCAAATATTTCTTTTGCTCGTTTTCCTCTGTTGTCCTTCTGGGATTGCAATTGCTTGTATATTATACTATTTGATATTGCCCCACAATTCTTGGATGTTCTGTTCTGTTTTTTGTCTCTCCTTCCTTCCTTCCTTCCTTCTTTCTTTCCTTCCTTCCTTCCTTTTTGTTTCAGTTGGGTAATTCATTGACTTATCTATAAGTTCACTCATTCTTTTCTCAGCTATTTCAAGTCTACCAATGAGCCCATGGGAGATATGTCTCATTTCTGTTACTGTGTTTTTGCTTTTTAGCATTTCCACTTGATATTTTCTTAGAGTTTCCTTCTCTGCTGAAACTAGTCATTTGATCTTGCATATTGTCAGCCTTTTCATTAGAAACTTTAATATATTAATCACAGTAATTTAAAATTCCCTGTCTGATAGTTCCAACATCTGTGTCAGAGCTAAGTTTGGCATTGATGATTGCTTTGTCTCTTTTTTTGGTAGTTTTTTCTGTGCCTTTTTATCTGCCTCATAATTTTTTGTTGAAAGCTGGACATCTTTTTTAGGATGATAAATTCTGAGGTAAATGTTTTTTCATGCTTGGAGATATGCACACCTTTTCTTCTGCTAGACTTTTGTGTGGAAGTAGGTGTTAATCTAGTCAGGAGTGGGGCTTAGTTTGAGGTCCGGTAGTTGCTATGGTTATTCTCAGTATACCACAGCCTTCAAATTCATCTAGTGACACCTTGTATTTAGGGTTTGGGCTGGTTTTTCAGAGGTTAGTTTCCAATGTCTGCTCCCCAGGTCCCTGACTTTGGGTCTTTCCTTTGTGCTGCACTATACAGATGATCTGTCTTTTAAAGCTCTCCTAGACATATTCCATTGTTATTTTTACTCAGTGCTTGTTAGCCAGTGTGGGAGGAGTGTGAGAGGGTATATTTCTGATGTGATTAATTTTCAGTCTTAGGCAAGTACTAGGGCCTTGTGTCTTCAGGTGTGGACTTCACAAGTGTTTCTGCCTCCAGCTGCCTATCTTAAGCATACATTCCTGCCCCTCCCCACAGCTAGTACTTATTTTTATCCTCTTTCCTTTCTTCAGTTGCAGTGGATTTCCACCAGTGCCCTAAGGCAACAGTTTTTGTTTCTCTTTGCCCTGCAGATTAAGGTTTATGGTCCTTAGAGAAAATTGGTCTGGGTGGATTTTTGCAGTAGGAAGCACCCCTTCCCTAGCCTGAACCTCAAGGATGCTCTCTCAGGAGGAATCTCCTTGATTTTTCCTATGAGTGCCTGGGATTTGCTAAAACAAAACAAAGCCCTGAAGCTTTTTTTTTTTTTTTTTTAACTTTGTTTATTGCTATAGGCTTACATTCTTACATCTACCCCAGATAATACTTTCAGACTCCACCTGCATCATGGGCTATCCTGCGTCTCTGCCTGGCCCACACTGCAGATCTGGATTTGCAGTCTCCATAACTCCTGCTAACAATTTTCTTTCTTGCTATATAAACACATCCCATTGGTTCTGTTTCTCTAGAGAACCCTGACTAATGCATGTTTTGGTATTGAGAGTGGTTCTAGAGGAGCAGAATCTTAAGGACAAATTATTTTCTGAGTTAATTTTGGGGTTTCTGGAATTGGCTTTCTAATCTGATCGAAGACACTAATGACTCTAGTCATTAGTAAAGATAGCACTGATAGTCCGTGGTGTGATCTGGCAATAGAAATACGCAAAATATCACCATTGGATAATCCTAACTGAGCACTTATAAAAAGCAAGGATCTGAGTGACCACGTATAAGATACATTTGAACAGTCTTGTTAAACTAATAAATATAATGAGATTGGATGGTTGCACCTAATGTCACTGGACAAAGTGGGAAAAGAAAAGAATGAGCTCAGGGATTCTAATTCCCAGCACAAGTGCCTTATAAATGACATGAAATCTTCTAGTCTGCCTGAAGAGACTGTTACCTCCTATAGCCACAGGGCTGAGATTGCTGAGAAACAAACCCAGAATCTCATCTTGCAAGTGGTTGACCTAAAATGCAAATTGAATTCCTAGCCTCACATGAAGGGAGGGGCTGCCTGCCCTGCTCACACTCTCTCCTCAGCTCCAACCCCTTAGAGAAGAAGAGGGGCATGAAGGCTCCCCCCCCCCCCAGGGCCTAGGTGAGATCTGGCAGGCCTGTGGGGTCTTAAGCTCCCACTGGGGGATACTGGAGCCTAGAGGTCCCTGGCTAGATCTGAGTGGGGTGTAGAATGAGAGCTTGACAGGTCTCAGGGTACCTTTTCTCCTCTTACCTTCTACCTCAGATCTGCTCCAGAAGTTTCTCTTCACTCAGCCCGTAAGTAAGGGTCCTCAGGCTTCCCTGTGGCCTCCTCCAGTACTGCCCACCCATCACTTCAGAGGGTGGCTCAGCTCAGGACTGGCTCAGGTGCCTGGGGCCAAGCAGCCCTGTGCGCACTCCCCAGTGAGCTCCCACTCCACAAGTTGGTCCCATGATGATACCTGGGGCCAGATGCAGACCCTGCCCACCCCCTGGGGGATGGGCAGGTCTCTGAGGAGCACAGCAGGTCCCCAGCCAAGCCAAGTACCAGAGGCCTGAGGGCTGGGCCCTGACACCTCAGGACCTCATCACCCATGGTCATACCCTGTCACCTGTGTGGTCACCACACTGTCCCCCTTGCTGCCACCCTGGGTGAGTACTAATAACTAACCCTCCCTGAACACTCACCCTGTGCATGCTGAATTCGTGGCCCATTGCACTTAATTCTGACATCTGATGGTCCTGTGCGGGAGGAACCGTCACTGTGCCCGGTTTGCAGGTGAGCAAAAGGAGGCTCGGAGAGGGGAAATTGATGACCAGGAAGTAGGGGACCCCTGGCCTCCAGGGCCCCTGCTGACACCTCCAGGGACAGACCTGCACCTGCACCCCCATTACCTACTCACCAAGTAGCCTTACACCATTATCAGTCACCAGACCCCACCTCCCGTGTCCTGCCTGCATCTTGTCACCCCACCCCCCCTTTCCCTCACTGAGCATGCTCAGAAGCACACACACCTATGCACACGCTCAGGTGCATTCATGCATTCATATGCACAGGCGCGTGCGTGCACACACACACACGTGGGGGTCCTCGTCCCGGACACGCCGTCACATCCACATTCATCCCCCACCCACCAGACTCCTTTCTCCCCTCACTGGTCTCCCCTAACTCTTGTTTCCAAGTGTGCTACGTATTTCACCATCCGATTCCAGCTGAAAGGAGAGAGACAAAGCAGCGCTGAATCTCATTTTAATTGTCTATGGCAGGAACCCGACTCTTCAGGTGATAATTATAATAATTACAAATTTGCTTATCAGAATGGCAAGGGGGAGGCACTCACTGGCTGGCTACAGGACAAGGAGCAGGGAGAGCGTCTGACTTGTTCTGAGGCTAGGAGAGGGTGGAGGGAAACAGGAACACGGGGGACCTGACAGGCGACCCTGATCTGGCTGGTCTAAGATCCTCTGGCCAGCCCCATGGAGACAAAAGGAGCCAGCAGGGCCGGACCTCCCGTGACCAGGAGATGCTTGGCACGGGAGCTGGATGTTCCCAGAGAAGGGGGAGAGCTCACCAGGCCGTGGGGTGCGGAAGTCAGCGGGGCTTCATGGTAGGTACCATTGCAGCACGGAGGCACCTGCATGCTCAGGGCCACCCTGGCTCGGTGCTTCCATGTGCCCCTGAGTGAGTCACTTGTCCACTCTGCGTTGTCATGGCTCTCAGCAACTTCACGGACTACTTTCCAGCCAGGTCCTCAGTGCAGTACAACTTGACCCACCCAAGGGAACTCTGAGAAAGCAGAGCCTCGTCTCCACTGCCCACCTCCCTGTCCTCAGCTCCCAGAACAGGGCTGGCCCCCAGGAGGCCCCCCAGAAACGCGTGTTTAAGGACCACAGGGCTGTG
>NW_025410480.1:0-7378 GCF_002201575.2 Neomonachus schauinslandi
CGGCTCCCCCGGCCCGCTCACTCACCTCCGCCATGGCCGTGTGTGCGCGGGAGGCGGTGGCCGCGCCGGGATCCCCGGATGCGGGGCCACGCGCTCATTGGCTGCCGCGCCCGGGAAGGCGGGGGCGCCGGGCGGGGCCGGGGCGGGGCCGGGGCGGGGCGCGGGCGGGCGCGTAGTAGGTGCGCGAAGCTGGCTGTGCGGGGCGCGCGGAGCGGGCACGCGAATGGGGATGCGCGGGGCCGCCGCCGGACGCCGGCCGGGGCCGGGCCGGAGGGGCGGGTGCGGCGGTGAAGACGCTGGTCCCTGACAGCCACACCTGCGCAGGGAGCCCTGTCCCATTTCCTCCTTCCGATATCCTGGCTGAGTACGACCAGTGCCCCGAGTTGGGGCCGCGGCAACGGGCCGCCCATGGGCAACTGCTGGAGCCAGGATGGAAGGCTGGGCAGCGTGCTTCTGGAACTTTCTGCACTTTTGCCCCAGCGAGGACCCATCTCTTGTGCCGCAGAGTCGACTGAGGCTGGCGAAAATGTGGCTGCCCGGTGCTTGGAGCCAGTCCCGCAGCAGGGGAGGATCCGAACCCGGGGCTCTTTGGCTCTGAAGCCCCTTGTTTTTAGTTTGTCGACTAAATGTCTGTGGGCAGTGTGCACGTTCCGAACCTGTGCTAGGCACTGGGGGAGACTTTGAACGTGACACCCCTAACATTTTAAATTGCATTTAAACATTCGCCACATTTTAGATTTCAGACTGACAAGGCCTGTGAGCATCAGGGCAGAAGGTGTAGCAAGGGAGGAAGCGAGGAGGTCAGTGGGGAGGCCATCAGCTGGCAGAGAGGTCAGCTGGTGACGAGGGTGGGGGGGGGACAGAGGTGGACAGTTTGGGAAGGTAGACCCCAGAAGGCCCCCAATGCAGTGAAGGTGGACAGAGTGTGAGGACAGCTCCCAAATTTCTGGCTGGCACAAATGAGTAGATGGTGTTCCTACCAAGACTGGGGAGGTGGCGAACTCAAGAGCTGTCAGCCAATGGAGTACTGAAAGTTGAGATCCATCACGCCTGCTGCTGGATATAAAAGCATTATCCCAGCCCTCTGAGAATCCACCTGTCAGGAGAGAGAACCACCCTTGAAAGGTCTGCCCAGCCCTTGACAGTTGCATGAGTCAGTGAGTTCCCTGCTCCTCGTGCTGGAGGTTCAGGCCATTGTGACTGAGAGTCCGCACTGATCCATAGAGCAGTTAGTCATTCATCCATTCCCTCATTGAGTCAATCAGTGAACTAAGCACCTGTCCCCTTCAGCCCTCAACTAGGTGCTGGGCTTGCAGGGGTCCAGCGAGCCAGGGAGATGACCAATAGATACAATGAGAGGGGGTGTCTGTGTTATAACCTGTGGCAGAAACCCAAGAAAAGGGTTTGAGTCAGCCTGGGGTAACCAGATAAGACTTCTTGGAGAGGGCTTTGACAAGAATCATCAGAGAGATGTGAAGGGGGAGGGGAGGGACCCAGATGAAGAGAAGGACCTTTTTAAGGTCTGGAAGTCTCTCTCCACAGACTGATTATTAGTTACAGTGTAGAAATGAGGTAACATTGACCCAGTGATAAAAAATGAACATCGTAGTGAGGGGCAGAGGGACACCATGTACCTCCCAGCCCTGAGAAGGACGCCACATCACTTAATCTGGCCAGGAATGCATAACCTGTATCTATATTTGAGAAAATGGCAGACAAACCCCAAATGAGGAAAAAAGAAGGACTGTATTCTTTAGAAATGTTAATGCCATTAAAAACCAGCCTTTCACACAAGACAACTAGCAGTGCAGAGGGAAAGTCTATAAAGAGCATTACTGGGTCAATTGACAAAACTGGAATTCAGGTGTGGATTAGATAAATCTATTACATCAGTGTCAAGTTTACTGAAATTGAAAACTGGTCTGTGGTTCTGTAAAAAAATTACAGTGACATATTTAGGGTTAATATAGAGTGAATGTTTGTGTCCCCCCAGCATTCATATATTGAAATCTAGTCCCCAATATGATGGTATTTGGTGGTGGGATCTTTAGGAGGTCACGAGGGTGGAACCCACATGAATGGGATGAGCGACCTTATAACAGAGACCCCAGAGAGCACACTTGCCCCTCTGGCCTGTGAGCATGCAGGGGAAAGACAGCCTATGAACCAGGAAGCAGGTCCTCACCAGACACCAAATCTGCTGACACTTTGATCTTGGACTTCCCAGTCTCTGGAACCGTGAAGAAGACATTTCTGTGGTTTATAAACCATCTGGCCTAGGGCATTTTCAATAGAGCAGCCCAAAGGGACTAAGACAAGGGTAGGTGCCATGATGCATGCAACTTCGGTGGTTCAGAAAAGTGTAATTTGTATCTATAAAACACGCACGGCGGGGAGGGGGAAAGGGTATATGGAGATTTCTTTCTCCTATAAACCTGAATGGATTTCATAATAAAAAAGTAAAAGAAATAAAGCTAAGAACATAAAGAGCCGTGTCCTTAGCCAAGTCTTAAAGGAGGGAAAAGAGGCGAGGAGGGCACCCCGGCAGTGGGGACAGCAAAGGCAGAGGCCCGGAAGCCTGAGTGGGTGTGGGCCCCTGTGCCCACGCAGTCAGCCTCTCCTGGATCTCATCCGCCCAAGCTTGATAGGGAGTGTGCAGCACCCATGGGCTGACGGGGGCTAGTGACAAAGCTCTTGGGCCCCTTAGGGACTGGGGCCTGGGCCACCCCGTCACCAGCTCAGCCTCTGAGACCAGTGAGAGAGCAATGGAGAGTGTGTGCTGGAGATGGGGGGTGACAAGTTTCAGCCGCAGCTCAACGTGGTTCTGGAGGTTGTAGTTCACCCCACTAATCTTTTTCTTGCAAGTTTTCCCTCAGAAAAAGAGGCCTAGGGCGCCTGGGTGGCTCAGTTGGTTAAGCGACTGCCTTCGGCTCAGGTCGTGGTCCTGGAGTCCCAGGATTGAGTCCCACAGCGGGCTCCCTGCTCAGCGGGGCGTCTGCTTCTCCCTCTGACCCTCCCCCCTCTCATGTGCTCGCTCTCTCTCATTCTCTCTCTCTCAAATAAATAAATAAAATCTTTAAAAAAAAAAAAAGAAAAAGAGGCCTAACAATCCTGGGTGAAATGTTTCCAGAACATACTACATGGAGCTGAGCAGTTCCGGGTGGACTGTGGTGGATACACCATCCAAGCTCCCCAAATATATGGAAGCAGCATTTCTTCCGGCTGCTGGGGGTGATGGTGGCTGATGGCTCTAAGCTGAGTGTTTCCCAGGCCCTGCCTTCAGCCAGAGGGAGTCCCCCCTCCTTCACGGAGGCTGCCCGCACCCAGGCACTTGTCCATGCAGATGCATAAAGCCATCACCTGTGGCCAACAGGGGACAACTCCGAAGCTCCAGAGGCCCCTGTAGGGTCAGCTGAGACTGTCATCACTGAGGCCCGCTGTCCCTCTGTCCAGCCCTTCTTCCTTCACTGCCTGGCAGGTACCGGCCCCAGACACTCTCCTCTCCCTAATCTCGGTCTCAAAATCTGCTTCCTGAGGGCATAACCTCTGACACAGATGCGTCGTAGTTTGAAAGATTTACAGAACAAACAAAAGAAGTCAGGTAATTTTAAAGTGCAGCATAAAGATGACGGAGAACTAAGCCCGAATGTTGTCCCAAGATGTAAACAGGCCAAACTCAGAGGACTCTCCGGACGGATGACAGGGCGAATCCCACCCACGTGCTGTAAAGTAGGGACACGCTGAACGAAGCCAAAGACAATCGGTCACATGGCACTGTCTTCCACCAGTGTACACCTTCCCAGTTTACCAGTGTTCTAGAAAACTCCAAACTGTGGGGACAGAGAACAGAGGAGTGGGGACGGGGGAACTGGGTGACAGCAGAGCAGCAGCGGGGAATTTGGGGGGCAGATGAAACTGTTGTCTCTTCAACTGTGGGCTGTGCCGTGTGTCCGTGTCGATGCTCATGAAACCATACCTTAAAAAGTAGAAATCCTGCGGTCTGTACTTTCTATCTCAATAAAGCCGAGCGCAAACCCCGGTTGTTATGGGCAATACACGTGGCTCTTCATTAGCGCTTTAAATCTCAAGATAAGAATTTAAACCGAGGTTAGTTAAGCTTTATTTTGTGAAGACATCTTAGTGTGAAGCTCGTGTGTTAATAAGAACACTGTAATACGAGGCGGTCTTTGACAAGAGATTGTGCACGTCATTTTGGATATTCAATTGGTTTAAAGCTTTTGAGGTGCCCGGCTGGCTCAGTCGGAAGAGTGTGCGACTCTTGATCTTGGGTTGTGAGTTCCAGCCCCATTCTGAGTGTGGAGGTGACTTAAAAATGAATCTTCAAAAACAAGAAACAAAAATAACTTCTGGAGCTCTTGTTCTGTCTTGTTTTCAAGGTTCCTAAGGTTGACAATCCCACCATCCGCATTGTCTGTTGGGCAGCCAGGTACACTGCAACCTCGGCAGCTTCCTCCTCCGCCTAGTGTGAGGAGTCAGTCTTTAGGATCGCTCATCTGTACTAGCCTCCTCTTGCTAATATAACAAATTTCCACAAAATCGCCTCAGTGTCTACCTCCGTAAATGGGTGCAATTACAGCCCCCTTTCACTGGGTCACTGTAAAGATCAAGACGTTATGCAATAGGCATCAGCTGGTTTTATTATGGAGGTCACTGAGTTTGAGGTGCGTGGAGACGCCCAGGATGTTGTTGGATAAGCAAGTGTGGGCATAGGAGATTCAGAAGGAAAGTTCTGGAGTTGAGGGAGGCAGAAGCCGGGCATCTGAGAAGCGGGAAAGGGCAGGAGAGAGGGATTTGGAAAATAACAGGGCCATACACATCGCAGGTTGGATGCAAACATAAATATTATTATTTTCCTCCTCTTCCTCCATTTGGCCATCCAGCCTGCCCTCCCGCCTTCAGGCCAAAACACTCAGAGCCGACCACACACAGGGTTAGGATGCACTTGGGTGTTTACTGGGAATGGGATCTCAGAGGGCAGTCCTGGGTCGCTCACACTTTTTTGGTGATGTTCTTGGGGGTGGCGAGCTCATACAAGCGAGGGGATGCCCGAGCCACCAGGGACGCTGGGGAAATATGGTAGGGGTTGTAGCCCTCGTTGAGGTCCTTGCGCACTTTGGGCTTGGCCAGGGAGATGATCCGGGGACTGGCCACTGCCTTCTTGGTGACGTCCAGCACCTCCCAGCGTGGATCTCGGTCAGGAACACACTGGTTCGACTGGGCCTTGGGCACTGGAGAGGGCAGGAGAGGGGGACCGCGTCAGGCACTGGGGTCTCAGACGCGCGGCCGCTCAGGTCTGTGGAGGTCAAAGCTCCCAAGTTCAATGGGCTGCCCATCGACAGGAGAATGGAGATACACAACATGGCCTATCCACTCGCTGGAATATCACTCACCTGCGAACGGGAGCCAGGCGCCCACACGCACGGCCCCGGGGATGGACCCCGAGCCCACGACGCTCAGGGAGGGAACCAGACACGGAAGGCCACACGGGGTGTGAGTCCACGTGGGTGACACGTCCAGATCAGGCTCGTCCAAGGACGGGAAAGGGGCTCGTGGGGGCCGGCGGCTGGGGCGAGGGTGACAAGGAATGATAACTAATGGAGAATGGAGATGGGGTTTCTCTTTAGGGAGATGAAAATTCTAAACTTGATTGTGGTGATGGGTGCACAACCCTGTGAATGTACTGAAAACTATTAAATTGTGCACTTTATTTTTTTATTGCAGTATACTGTACACTTTAAAAGGGTGAATTGTAAAGAAAAACTATTTCAAATGGCCACGGGTCCCAGACAGGGAACACAGGGGCCAGCCTAGTGGCCAAGGGGGTGGGGGGTCTGACTGGCCCCTTCCCCTAGTCCCCTCCCTGCTCGAGTGCTACAGTGGGGAGGGGGCGAGTGGACAGGCATGGGAGGCATCTCCTCTCCCTGGCTGGTCTGCATGCCCGGTCAGTGGACCAAGGGCCAACTCCCCGGCATAGGACCCCTTCGGAACTCGGCACCAGCTTCTTGGCTGAGGCTGTCCTGGCTCCTCTGGGCTCTGGCTTTCCATACTGGGTGGCATGGCTCCCACCAGCCATGTGTGACTAGAGTGCTTGATATGGGCTGGCGTTTTATTTGATTCAATTGTAATGAAATTGATTAACTCATTTAGATCAACCGATTGATTGGTTTTAATGGCATTGAAATAGCTGCACAGGGCCAGTGGCTGCTGTTGGGGACTGACCACTCTCGGGAGCAGAGGCCTGTGGCTCAGCCAGGCTCCCTCTTCTCACCTCCTGGTACCCCCAGGCCTCTCATGCTGGTCTGCTCCTCCTCCCCTGCCCCCACCACCCCCTCCTGCAGCACATGGCCTGTCAGGGGACTAGAAGAGGGGTGGTCACCAGTGGTCACTGCCTTAGCCTTCGTCTCTGGGAGCTTCAGGACCCTGGGGTCCTGGAGGGATGCTCCAGTCTTCTTCCCAAGCCCCCTTTGCCCAGAGCCTCTGGGCAAATGAAAAAGGGTTGACCCCTTCTCAGCAGGTAAGCCCTCAGTGGAGAGACCCTGGGGAAAGGGAACAGGGTCCCTCCCATCAGGCAGGCACCCGTCCACGCGGGGCCTGGGGGAGGAAGCCATCGGGGCTGGACAGAGCTGTGGGGTGTGTGTGTGACGTGCCCAAAGGGAAGGGGCCAAGCAGAAGGAGGGCCCCAAGGAGGACCATGCCCAGGCCCCGGCTTCTCTGAACTCCTCTGAGAATTCAGAAGCACTCCTACCATTGTGACATCCGGGCTTTAAAACTGTCAATGACAGGGCATCTGGGGGGGCGCGGTCCGTTAAGCGTCCGACTCTTGGTTGAGGTTTGGGTCGTGATCTCAGGGTCGTGAGACCGAGCCCTGTGTCGGGCTCCACGCTCAGAGCAGAGTCTGTTTGGGATTCTCTCCCTCAAATAAATTAATTAAAAACAAAACTCTGCCAGTGAAAACTTGACAGTGACGTGGTGACAGTCCCCTACCACACAACACACTGGACAAACACGGAGCGGCGAGCGGCCGAGGAACCTTCCCGTGCCTGCACAGCCCCACGCGAGTCCCTTCTCTCTGACGGTGCCAGCCATGGCCACGGCGGGGGCGGGGCGCGAGTCTGCTCTGTGAACAAGACAACCTCAGGCCGCATTGTCTGTTGACTGAAGAGCACAGTTCACGCGTGTCTATTCGTGGGCACGTCTGCAGCACGGATGCGTGGACACACAACTGCCCGCATGTCTGTACGTGCGTGAGAGAGAGAGGGAGAGAGACACGACTGTCCAGTGCGTTCGCACATGTCTGTACGTGTGTGAGAGAGAGAGGGAGAGAGACACGACGGCCCAGTGCGTTCGCACATGTCTG
>NW_025410481.1:0-7377 GCF_002201575.2 Neomonachus schauinslandi
TGGGACAGGTGAAGGCAGAGTTTACCTGCAGAGTCCTTGGGACAGGTAAAGGCAGAGTTTACCTGCAAAGGGCCCAACAGGAACCCTGCAAATATATGCATCTCACAGGAAACACCTGCCTTTACTGGAAAATTACTGAAAGTACCAATCTCCATAAAAATCCAATCCTAACATCCTCAGGGAGATGACAGTATACCACACCTGTTCAAGATTACCTGATGTGGGCAGAGAGTGGGACTTACCGAGGGAAAGCACAAACTGCAGAGTAGGCTTTATTTACTGATTTTTAACTGCCTTACTGAAGTATAATTGACTTACAATAAACCAGTTATATTTAGAGCATAGAAATTGATAAGCTTTTTTTAAAAAAACATTTTTATTGAAGTGTGATGGACTTACAATAAACTACACATATAAAAACATACAATTGGATAAGTTTTGACAAACTTATACACCTATAAAATAATCACCACAATCAAGATCATGAATGTAACCATCACCCCCCAACTGGGTTCCTTTTACCTCTTGGTAATCTCTCCCTTGTGCCAACCACTCATCTGCTTGTTGTTACTATAGATTATATAGAATTATATGTAAATGGAATCATTTAGAATGTCCTCTTTTTGGTCTGGGTTCTTTCAATCTGCATAATTATTATGTGATATATCCATATTGTAGTGTGCATCAATAATTCATTCAGTTTTTAAAGTTTCAGCTCATTTTAAAAAAATAAACTTTTCATTTTAGAATAGTTTTAGATTTACAGAAAATTTGTGAAAATAGTATGGAAAATCCCATATACTTCATACCCAGTAGGCTCTATTTTTTTAAACCAACCTTTCAGTCCTCAGATTAACCCCATTTGGTCATGAGGTATTATCTTTTTTATATTATCATTGAATTATAATTGCTAAAATTTTGTTTAAAATTTTTGCATCTATGTTCATATGGGATATTAGTCTATGATTTTCTTTCCAATGTCTTTGATTTTGATATGCAGACAATGAATCTCTATCATTTATCTCTATCATTTGTTTCCTTCTGTGTGTTTGAGTTTAATTTGCTGGTTTTTCTCTAGTTTTGTACTGAAATGTTGTATACTGAATTATATGCCCCTCCCCCCAAGTCTGTATGTTTTTGCTCTAACCCCCAAACTGACTATATTTGGAGATAGGGTCTTTAAGAAGGTAATTAAGATTGGGAATGAAGTCATAAGGATGAGGTCCTTCTCCAATAGAACTGGTGTCCTTATTTTATTTATTTATTTTTTTGACACAGAGAGCGAGAGTGTGAGTGGGAGTGGGAGGAGGGACAGAATCATAACAACGGGGGCCTCAATGTGGGGCTTGATCTCATGACCCTGAGATCATGACCTGAGCTGAAATCAAGAGTTGGATGCTTAACCAACTAAGCCACCTAGGTGTCCCAGAACTGGTGTCCTTTTAAGGAGAGGAAGATAAACCAAGTGTGTGTGTGCACAAAGGAAAGGCCACATAAGGACACAGCAAGAAGGTGGCCGTCTACAAGTCAGGAATAAAAGTCTCATGAGAAACTAACTCTGCCAACATCCTGATCTTGGATTTCCAGCCTCCAGAACTGTAAGAAAATAAGTTTCTGTTGTTTATACCACACAGTCTGTGGCATTTTGTTATGATGGCCTGAGCAGATGAATACATACATTTAGTGCTATAAATTTCTCTCTAAATACAGCTATGTCCTCCAAATTTTGATCTGCCTTATTTTTATTTTCTCTTTATTCAAAAATTTTTTTCTATTTCCTTTAAGATTTCCTTTCTGACCCATATATTTTTTAATTTCCAAATATTTGGTCATTTCCCAATTGCATTTCCATGCTTGATTTCTAGTTTAATTCTATTCTCATTTGAGAATATAATTTATATTGTTTTACTATTCTTTTGAGTGTGTTTTATGGTCGAGAATATGATTTATATTGATGAAGTGTCCATGTGCACTTAAGAATGTATTCTGCTGTTGCTGGGCAGAGGGGTCTATATAGGTCAGCAAGGTCAATTTAGTTGATAATGTTCTTCAGGTTATATCCTTACAGATTTCTGCTTTTTCAATCTATCAATTACAGACAGAGGTGTGTTGACATTTCCAACTATAACTGTGAACTTGTCTATTTCAACTTTCAGTTCTATCTGATTTTTCCTTAAATATTTTAAGGTTCTTTTGTTAGGTGCATACACTTAGGATTGCTAGGTCTTCTTGGAGAATTGTCCCACATATCATGATGTAATGTTCCTCTTTATATCTGATGATATTTCTTGTTCTGAAGTCTATTTTTTTCTGATATTAATATAGCCACTCCAGCTTTCTTTTAGTTAGTGTTTGCAAGATATTTCTTTCTACATCCTCTTACTGTTGAGCACCTGATGCTTTTATGTTTAGAGAGAGTTTATTGTGGACAACATATGGTTCAGTCTTGATTTTTTAATTCAACCTGAAACTACATTTTAACTTGCGGGCTTAGTTTCTTCACATTTATGGTGATGATTGATGTGGGTTGGTTTGAAATCCATCATCTTGTTAACTGCTTCCTAATTTGTTCCATTTGTTGTTTCTTTTTTCCTCTCCTGTCTTCTCTTGAGTTAAGTGACATTTTTGATGATTCCATTTTATCTATTCTATTACCTTCTTTCAAAAAAAAATTTAGTGGTTACCATAGTGTTTATAACATACATTTCAATTAATCTGAGACTATCTTAAAATAACATACCACTTCATGAATTGTATGACATGAAAACAATATATTCCCAATTCCTACCTCTTACCCTTTGTACTATTTTTGTCATATATTTCGATGTCCCATATGCTACAACCACATGGTACATGGTTACTATTTTTCTTTAGACATTTATGTTTTAGAACAATTGAAATAACAA
Source organism: Neomonachus schauinslandi (assembly GCF_002201575.2). NCBI lineage: Eukaryota > Metazoa > Chordata > Mammalia > Carnivora > Phocidae > Neomonachus > Neomonachus schauinslandi. The sequence continues at coordinate 2,907 of NW_025410481.1, forward strand.
AGAAAATTAATTATGTCTTCATTTATTTCATTTATGATACTCTTTATTTGTGTAGTTCTGAGATTATACTGATAAATTCCTTTTGCCTGAGGAACTTAAATATTTTTTAATCAGAGTAGGTCTACTAGCAATAAAGTTCTTAAGTTTTTGTTTGTCTTAGAAAATATTTATTTCCAAAGATATTTTCACTGGGTATAGAATTTGAAGTTGACACCTTTCTATATGTTATTTTTCCAGCACCTTTAAGTTACCATTCCATTGTCTTCTTGTTTGCATGTTTTCTGACAAGAGGTCTGCTGTCATTCTTATCCTGTTGCCTCTGTATATATGTCTTATTTCTTTGGCTCTCTTTAGGAGTTTCTCTTTGTTTTTGGTTTTCAGCTATTTGAATTTGAATTTATTTGCCTATATTTTTTGTTTTGTTTATATATTCTTTTATTTTTTAATTTTTGAATTTGATTCTGTTTGATGTTCTCTGAGCTTCTTGGACCTGTAGTTTGGTGTATGTCATTCACTTTGGATAATTTTTGGATATTATTTCTTCAAATATTTCTTTTGCTCGTTTTCCTCTGTTGTCCTTCTGGGATTGCAATTGCTTGTATATTATACTATTTGATATTGCCCCACAATTCTTGGATGTTCTGTTCTGTTTTTTGTCTCTCCTTCCTTCCTTCCTTCCTTCTTTCTTTCCTTCCTTCCTTCCTTTTTGTTTCAGTTGGGTAATTCATTGACTTATCTATAAGTTCACTCATTCTTTTCTCAGCTATTTCAAGTCTACCAATGAGCCCATGGGAGATATGTCTCATTTCTGTTACTGTGTTTTTGCTTTTTAGCATTTCCACTTGATATTTTCTTAGAGTTTCCTTCTCTGCTGAAACTAGTCATTTGATCTTGCATATTGTCAGCCTTTTCATTAGAAACTTTAATATATTAATCACAGTAATTTAAAATTCCCTGTCTGATAGTTCCAACATCTGTGTCAGAGCTAAGTTTGGCATTGATGATTGCTTTGTCTCTTTTTTTGGTAGTTTTTTCTGTGCCTTTTTATCTGCCTCATAATTTTTTGTTGAAAGCTGGACATCTTTTTTAGGATGATAAATTCTGAGGTAAATGTTTTTTCATGCTTGGAGATATGCACACCTTTTCTTCTGCTAGACTTTTGTGTGGAAGTAGGTGTTAATCTAGTCAGGAGTGGGGCTTAGTTTGAGGTCCGGTAGTTGCTATGGTTATTCTCAGTATACCACAGCCTTCAAATTCATCTAGTGACACCTTGTATTTAGGGTTTGGGCTGGTTTTTCAGAGGTTAGTTTCCAATGTCTGCTCCCCAGGTCCCTGACTTTGGGTCTTTCCTTTGTGCTGCACTATACAGATGATCTGTCTTTTAAAGCTCTCCTAGACATATTCCATTGTTATTTTTACTCAGTGCTTGTTAGCCAGTGTGGGAGGAGTGTGAGAGGGTATATTTCTGATGTGATTAATTTTCAGTCTTAGGCAAGTACTAGGGCCTTGTGTCTTCAGGTGTGGACTTCACAAGTGTTTCTGCCTCCAGCTGCCTATCTTAAGCATACATTCCTGCCCCTCCCCACAGCTAGTACTTATTTTTATCCTCTTTCCTTTCTTCAGTTGCAGTGGATTTCCACCAGTGCCCTAAGGCAACAGTTTTTGTTTCTCTTTGCCCTGCAGATTAAGGTTTATGGTCCTTAGAGAAAATTGGTCTGGGTGGATTTTTGCAGTAGGAAGCACCCCTTCCCTAGCCTGAACCTCAAGGATGCTCTCTCAGGAGGAATCTCCTTGATTTTTCCTATGAGTGCCTGGGATTTGCTAAAACAAAACAAAGCCCTGAAGCTTTTTTTTTTTTTTTTTAACTTTGTTTATTGCTATAGGCTTACATTCTTACATCTACCCCAGATAATACTTTCAGACTCCACCTGCATCATGGGCTATCCTGCGTCTCTGCCTGGCCCACACTGCAGATCTGGATTTGCAGTCTCCATAACTCCTGCTAACAATTTTCTTTCTTGCTATATAAACACATCCCATTGGTTCTGTTTCTCTAGAGAACCCTGACTAATGCATGTTTTGGTATTGAGAGTGGTTCTAGAGGAGCAGAATCTTAAGGACAAATTATTTTCTGAGTTAATTTTGGGGTTTCTGGAATTGGCTTTCTAATCTGATCGAAGACACTAATGACTCTAGTCATTAGTAAAGATAGCACTGATAGTCCGTGGTGTGATCTGGCAATAGAAATACGCAAAATATCACCATTGGATAATCCTAACTGAGCACTTATAAAAAGCAAGGATCTGAGTGACCACGTATAAGATACATTTGAACAGTCTTGTTAAACTAATAAATATAATGAGATTGGATGGTTGCACCTAATGTCACTGGACAAAGTGGGAAAAGAAAAGAATGAGCTCAGGGATTCTAATTCCCAGCACAAGTGCCTTATAAATGACATGAAATCTTCTAGTCTGCCTGAAGAGACTGTTACCTCCTATAGCCACAGGGCTGAGATTGCTGAGAAACAAACCCAGAATCTCATCTTGCAAGTGGTTGACCTAAAATGCAAATTGAATTCCTAGCCTCACATGAAGGGAGGGGCTGCCTGCCCTGCTCACACTCTCTCCTCAGCTCCAACCCCTTAGAGAAGAAGAGGGGCATGAAGGCTCCCCCCCCCCCCAGGGCCTAGGTGAGATCTGGCAGGCCTGTGGGGTCTTAAGCTCCCACTGGGGGATACTGGAGCCTAGAGGTCCCTGGCTAGATCTGAGTGGGGTGTAGAATGAGAGCTTGACAGGTCTCAGGGTACCTTTTCTCCTCTTACCTTCTACCTCAGATCTGCTCCAGAAGTTTCTCTTCACTCAGCCCGTAAGTAAGGGTCCTCAGGCTTCCCTGTGGCCTCCTCCAGTACTGCCCACCCATCACTTCAGAGGGTGGCTCAGCTCAGGACTGGCTCAGGTGCCTGGGGCCAAGCAGCCCTGTGCGCACTCCCCAGTGAGCTCCCACTCCACAAGTTGGTCCCATGATGATACCTGGGGCCAGATGCAGACCCTGCCCACCCCCTGGGGGATGGGCAGGTCTCTGAGGAGCACAGCAGGTCCCCAGCCAAGCCAAGTACCAGAGGCCTGAGGGCTGGGCCCTGACACCTCAGGACCTCATCACCCATGGTCATACCCTGTCACCTGTGTGGTCACCACACTGTCCCCCTTGCTGCCACCCTGGGTGAGTACTAATAACTAACCCTCCCTGAACACTCACCCTGTGCATGCTGAATTCGTGGCCCATTGCACTTAATTCTGACATCTGATGGTCCTGTGCGGGAGGAACCGTCACTGTGCCCGGTTTGCAGGTGAGCAAAAGGAGGCTCGGAGAGGGGAAATTGATGACCAGGAAGTAGGGGACCCCTGGCCTCCAGGGCCCCTGCTGACACCTCCAGGGACAGACCTGCACCTGCACCCCCATTACCTACTCACCAAGTAGCCTTACACCATTATCAGTCACCAGACCCCACCTCCCGTGTCCTGCCTGCATCTTGTCACCCCACCCCCCCTTTCCCTCACTGAGCATGCTCAGAAGCACACACACCTATGCACACGCTCAGGTGCATTCATGCATTCATATGCACAGGCGCGTGCGTGCACACACACACACGTGGGGGTCCTCGTCCCGGACACGCCGTCACATCCACATTCATCCCCCACCCACCAGACTCCTTTCTCCCCTCACTGGTCTCCCCTAACTCTTGTTTCCAAGTGTGCTACGTATTTCACCATCCGATTCCAGCTGAAAGGAGAGAGACAAAGCAGCGCTGAATCTCATTTTAATTGTCTATGGCAGGAACCCGACTCTTCAGGTGATAATTATAATAATTACAAATTTGCTTATCAGAATGGCAAGGGGGAGGCACTCACTGGCTGGCTACAGGACAAGGAGCAGGGAGAGCGTCTGACTTGTTCTGAGGCTAGGAGAGGGTGGAGGGAAACAGGAACACGGGGGACCTGACAGGCGACCCTGATCTGGCTGGTCTAAGATCCTCTGGCCAGCCCCATGGAGACAAAAGGAGCCAGCAGGGCCGGACCTCCCGTGACCAGGAGATGCTTGGCACGGGAGCTGGATGTTCCCAGAGAAGGGGGAGAGCTCACCAGGCCGTGGGGTGCGGAAGTCAGCGGGGCTTCATGGTAGGTACCATTGCAGCACGGAGGCACCTGCATGCTCAGGGCCACCCTGGCTCGGTGCTTCCATGTGCCCCTGAGTGAGTCACTTGTCCACTCTGCGTTGTCATGGCTCTCAGCAACTTCACGGACTACTTTCCAGCCAGGTCCTCAGTGCAGTACAACTTGACCCACCCAAGGGAACTCTGAGAAAGCAGAGCCTCGTCTCCACTGCCCACCTCCCTGTCCTCAGCTCCCAGAACAGGGCTGGCACCCAGGAGGCCCCCCAGAAACGCGTGTTTAAGGACCACAGGGCTGTG
>NW_025410482.1:0-7376 GCF_002201575.2 Neomonachus schauinslandi
TTTAAATCCTCTTGCTAGCAAGCCACCATGAAAGAAAGTGTGATTTTCTTAGGAAGACTATATAGAGAAAGAGAGGACCAGCCAGGCCCTAGCAGTTCTAGTCATCTTTGCTGAGGCAACACATAAGTGAGTGAGGTCACCTCGAATCCTCCAGACCCACACAGGCCACCCCAGTTGACTCCAGGTGGATCAGAGACAAGCTGTACCTGATGAACCCTACTCTGATTGCAGAACTCTAGGGAAATAAGTGGCTGTGTTTTTTTTTTTAAGCCACTAAAGTTTGGGGTGGTTTGTTACACAGCAATAAATGACTAAAGTAACACTTGATTGATCAATGATTCGAAACTAGTCCAAGTGGCTGGATATGATTATACGGTCATGCAGAAGAATGAAAGCAGCACCCCAATCAATGAAAAGGCAGTACAAATAACTAAACAGACCTCAGTGCTAGTTCTGGCTTCCTCCTTATCTACGGTGTGAACTTAGGCAGGCCACTTAATCCCCGGATCTCCTTTACAAAACAAGAATAAGGATAGCTATCTCACAGGGCTGTTCTGAAGACTATCAAATAAATGACAAAAAAGCAGTTTAAAAACTATTGAGAACCATTCAGAAAGCATGCATGCTACTCTGATAACTGGTAAGTGTGCTCCTTCAGAGCACTTTAGGTACCAACTTGCCTACTTCACATAAGAGCTCTCCTGCTTACTCTCTTCCCATTGATTTCTGTTAATCAGCTTCTCTTTAAGAGTCCAACTAGCTTAAGATTTCCTAAATGAAAAACAGTGCGGAAAGACACCAAATACTATCAAAGAAATGGCAAGATGAATATTATAACAGGCATTTTGTGTCTGTAAATGTGATTTCTGGTTTATTTTAACAGCTATACTAAAACCCCATGGTACAGTTAATAGTGTTATATGCGTTCTGTCAATAATAAGAAAATACCCTCAAACACAATTTCTAATTTACAAGCTTATGACAAGTTCAAGCTGCTGAGAAATTGGACTTGAAAGTATGTCTTAGAGTGATAGAAGACCACTATTAACACTGTCATAATTGTATACCTATTGCATCAAATCTGACATTTCAGTTTAATATATTTTGCTGAGAGAGCATACCATTTTATGGCTTCCTAGTGAAATCAAATCCAACCCAGACGTTTTCACTTCTCTAATATAATTCACTGCAAGGTTTTAAGGCTGCCATCTCTTTTCTTCCTTTTTTTCAAAAGATTGATGCCCTGGCATTCGTTAATTCCACAAGAGCTCATAATGGGTCAATGAGTCAGTGGCGAGCACCTCCATTAACTGTATTAATTTACACTATGTCACCTTAATGACATTTTGTCACAGCTACCTTTCCTGACATCTACATAGCTATTCAAAAGTAATATAACAACTTTTGAAGGCATTAAGGAATCGTAGTGTAAGAATTCCAGTACACTGAATGTCGTTGTTACCAAGACTACACTAGAGAAGAGAAATAAAAAATAAAATAAAAATAAAGTAAAAACTAACAAGTCTGACTTAACTCAGGAGACCTGGCTCCTGAAAGGTCACTTCACCAACACTCCATCGCTGCCCAGCTTGTATGCATTACCACAGGAAGAGACTGATGTTAATAAAGCAAGACAGAATGAAACCAACTACTCCATTCTAGTTCTTTCTTATATGATTATCTAAGCTAGGAGATATTGCTAGACATACTTTTATTCACAAATGGAAACGCATTTCCTTAAAATTATATCCAATGCTTTATTTAACAGGGATATTTCTTAGGGATAAGAAATCAAAAGCTTAGGTTTTAACACACAGTTAGCAAAACTATTATTACTCTTGGTAACATATTCTTCCCTGCTAAATCAAGTATTATTTCAGAGGGAAAAAAAATATCATGTGTTTTAATCAATATATTTAAATGCGGAATTTAGAAAGTCTGAAGTTACTACCAGTATTACCAGAAAAACCTAACATTTCTTTAATGAGAACCCTCAAATTCTGATGCCATACATGGAAAGATTGATACATTTGGACAAACAGACACACATACACACACACTCGAAATAGAGGAAAACAGAAAGACTGAGAACCCAAGATCTTTTTCAAATCAGTAAGAAAAAGATATTTAACCCAACTGAAAAATGGGAAAAGATATGAGTAAGTTTAAGGGTCAAATATTGAAATACAAAACATGAAAATGCTCAACTTCACTCACAATTAATGACATGCAAGCCCAAACAAATTTTCACTCACCAGATTAGCAAAAATTACACTGTTTATTATAATAGTAATGGGGGGGGCGTGGGGAAGGAGGCATCTTCACACACTGCTCTAGGGAGTGAATTATCATCTTCGGGAATAATGGTTTGGCAGTATCTTTCAAAATTAAAAATGTATATAGCCACTTAGCCATTAATAGAAATTATCCTTTACACGTATACGCAAAGTTCATCAAGATCACTGTGCAAGGGTGTTTACTGCAGCCTTGTGTTGAATAGTAACAATCAGAGAGAAAGACAAACTACCCATAAATAGGAGATTGTCTACATAAATTATTGTGTATGTGTGCAGTGTGCAGCCTTGAAAAAGAAAGGGTCTACATGGGAAGATATTCAAGATAGAGTATCATAAAATATGAAAGAGAACTGAAAATGCAAAAAATCTGTGCAATGTCAAGCTGGGGAAATGAGCTTCTTATGAACTAATTAAGTCCAGGGGTGGGGGAATAGGTCCTGTTTGTATTCAGCACGGCTGCTTGAGGATAAAAAACAAAAAACCTCCCCAGTTAGCGACAGCCACATTGGTCTTTGTCCTTGATGATGTGACCCCCAAGAACCAAAGGAACACAACTGGTAACAAAATGTAGGCATTTCTTGAAAGTTCCAGAACAGGAAAACTCTGGGAGAAATCCTAGCAGTTGTAGAAGGAAAAGCCTGATACAAACATTGGTCATCAGAGACTGACCTGTAACTTGGTGAGATATTTTTGGTGATGAGAAGCATCAATACAGTTCTCAGGATAGAAAGTAAAGTGTAACACCATATCTACTTATGTATATTAGAATGATTAAGTTTGATCTGTGTGTGTGTTTGTGAGGGTAGGTCTTTGAATTAAGCTGAAAAGCCCATTTTCTTTTTTGTGACGATGTCTAATAAGAGTGAGCAGGCATTTTCACTTGAAATAATTTGATACAATGTGGATACCGCTCCGAATTAAGATATGAATAACCTTAAATATGACAGGAAGCCTTAAAATATAGATAATAATATTTAATTCAAACATAAAATATTTATTGAGTGCTTTTTATGAACACTAGGCTAATTCTAGAAGCCTCTGGACTCCTCATTTTCTGGGTAAATTCTGAGAATGTTACAAAATAAGAAACAGATTCTCTCCCTGATTTCATTGGTAGGGAGTTAGTTTAAATGATGACTCATGGATACTTTAGAGTTTAATTCCTCAGTGAAGTTATAAGGCTGCTAGAAGAAAAGTGTATGCCTTAAGAGTTTAGTATAGTAAGGATGCATGTTAAATTATCTTATTTCCAAATATGAATATGTTATATGCACAAATTAACATTTATTTATGCAAACTTTGATAGTAACGAACAAAATACATGGAGAAGCTACACACTACTTGGATCCATTTTGTTTGTTTTCTGCTTTCAAAAAGAACCGAACAAAGTTATATTCATCCAGTTTTCTTACACTTCAGTAACACTGTAATTGCCTTTAAAAATGTTTGCAATAGATAAACATAAATATGAAAATGATAATTTTGACTTTAATTCACTGCCTTTTGTTGGATTAAGACCCTAAATGGAATAATTCCATAATATTTTTATATTTAACAATATGAGTGGCAGTGATGGGGGAAAAACTGCCTTGAAGAAAGAGGCCTTAGAAAGAAACACATACACCTGTGCAGTAACCCGATCAAATCTCATTATCAGAGAAAAAACTGAGAAAAATGAGAGAACAAATGTATGTTATTGCTTTGAATACAACCTTTTTTAAGAGACAAAAGCCCATATAAATGAATAACAAATATTTGTATTTAACAATAGTTAAATCGTACCAACTGTAAAATTACTCTGCTCTCTGGCTGTTTCTGGGTATTGTGTGTGTGTTGGTTTAATCTAATGTGTATTGTTGCATAGTATCCCCAGGCACAGTCAAGTAAAAGCTAAGGCTGTACAGAAAAGCCTACATTTTAAATGGGTCTTGTCATTAATGCTTTATTAATTGCCCCAGGCTACGTAAACCCAAAGCTGGGCAAGCTATAACAATATGACACATTAAGGTCAAATCCAATTCCTGCTGTGTTTTATGGAATGGGCCAAATATTGAGTTAACAGCAGGAAAGGCAATTTATGGCCTTTTTTTTCCATCTCCAGATTATTCGATCTAAATTAGATAGGAATTTTTTGAAATTACAAAAACACCTTAACTGAATAATATAAATGAATTCTGAATCCTTTTCTGTGATGCTCAAAATTATTTCCTCTAGTTTCCTTTTAGGTTAGATGTACCACATGATTTTAACATACCACGGAACAAAACTGTCTTATACAACCAATTAAAAAAAAAATCAAGATTTCAGCATATTTTGAAATTAAATTACTATCAACAAATAAAAGAACCTACCTTTACATCAGAAGTATCTCTTTGACTAGTTCTCCAAGATCTTGCAACCGACGAGAAGGTTCGATCTGGATGGTCAAACTTTCCATCATTGGCATTGAGGAAGAAGGTTGTGAAAGGTTCCTAAGCAAAAAGACGAAGAAGAATCAGGAATTTGACCCTCCTGAAGGCAGCTGCCTTGTTCCTTTGAAACCCTCCTGAGGTAGAAACAGTGAGGAGTCAGGAGGTGCCTAACGGGGCCTGACTGGGCTGCTGAGGCACTGTCACCCTGCAACCTTGGCAGGCCATTTTGCTTCTTGGGCTTTAGTCTTCTGATACATAAGATGATGGAGTTCTGGTGCTCTATGATTTAATGATGAATGATTTTGCATTATTATCAGTTTGTAACTCAGATGTTCTTTCTCCTAACTAAGGCCACACATAATAACACTGCCGTAAGAAAACCACTCCGGCACTGTTCACTGCACTGTGGAATTGGGTAGGGAATGGCCATCTTAGATTACCTATGAAGGTCTATTAAAGTACTTGTACCATATACGGTCTGATGATCTTTTTAAAATGCAAAGTTCTGCTCAAAATCTTTCAGTAGCTCTTCAGAGCTCTTTGGAGAAAGTCTAAATTACTCAATTTGTCTTAAAAGATCCCGAATGATCTGGAAACTTACCTGTCACCTTCCCTTCTTCACATTCTAAGGTCATGCCACGCAGCTCTCACTTCCTGTCATTTGCAGGGGATGTTCCCTCTGCCTGGTACCAATTTATCCCTTCGCCTCACCATCCTTACTTGGCCAAGTTCTTTCTATCCCTTATGTCACAGCCGAGATGTCACTTTTCTCCTGAAAGATTTTCCTTGATTTGCCAAGCTCTCCAGTATGTTCAAATACAATCTATATTTTCTAAATACGTCACTGAAACACTTGTCACACTGTTTTGTAAGTGATTTGTAACTTGTCTCTCTCTCCCCAACCCCAACCCCATAGAAACAGATTCCATCATCTATCATGTTCACTGTTTTATCTCCAACACTTAGAATAATACCTGGTACACAGAAGTTGCTCCATGTATAATTTGGCAAAGAAATCAGTGAAATACTGTGCAAATGCGACTAGATACACTACAGTCCTTTCAGTATTCTGTCACTGTCACCTCGCAGAAATACAGTATTTGCCACCCACTACATGTTCCCATAGCAGGAAACCTGAGAATGACTATCACATGGTCCTAATGTGTTTAATTTTAATGCTTTTTGTATACTTTTTATGTTGGGAGAGAGGCATTATTTCTGATGTCATTAAATTCACTTCTGAATGACATTCATTCTTACCAAGGATTTCTTACTTAACTACAAGTATAACACAGATGAATATCTATTTCTTTTTCCATGGTTTTAATTCTCTCTTAAGTCTAGGATGAATGACATGTCACCTCTAGGTTCAATAATGCTAAGAAATTGACACAACGTTTTCCTGAACAGTTATTTTTCTTTAATATATAATCCCTATTAATTCTTTTATATCTATAAAACATTATGGGGCCCCTTTGAACTTTTCTTGTTGTCATTGGTCGTAAGGGCCAGCTGTTGGGCAACAGCTACAACCATTCATCTTCCTCAGTCTCTTCCTGAAATTTAGTGTGGCTGGATGTCATCAATGTTATGAGTTTGTAACAGATCCACCGATTTTTCATGATCAGTATTGGATGACAGTAAAGTATGATTAAAAGATAGGAAGAAGAATGATAAAACAATATATAGAGAAGGGCTGTATTATTGATTCACCTGAAAATCAGATCTGCATCCAGGAAGCCCATATTGCTGTTTAAGATTTTAAGTGATATGAAAGACAGACAGATGTCACCAAAATTAAGTTAGGAAGAAAAATTTTACGAGATGTCCTTCACTAGTTAATTTGCTTTGCAGATTTTTAGCTCACTAATGAACATTAGGTAATTAAAGTGGCATATCCTATCACTGAGTTAGTGCAATTGGGGATAAAAACAATTCTAGAAGTAGCAAATGACAAACTGAATGAAATATGACAGATGTAAGTTGGAGTCTTGGTGGAACAAACCACTGACTTCTTTTAGGCAAGTTATTTAACCTTAAGTAGCTGTGTTAAGTAACGGCTTCAGGTCCTTCATCTATGTTAACTGGGAAGGACAACACCTCAGGGATAATTACAGGAATTAAATTAAATTAAATAATATTGAGAAAGCTTGAAGTGTCTCACCTGACACAGTTATAAAATGACTACAGCTTTATGCAGTGTGTCAAGTCTTCATTGCTGGGCTGGGCTTCATGTGAAGCCAGACTGACAACCTGACCAGACTCTTACTGCCTTGGGTCTCATCCATCTCTGTATCCCTAGCACCAAGTACCATGCTTGGCTCACAGTCAGTGTTTAATAAATGTTTCCTGAATGCACCTAAACATACAGGTACTGTTGGGAGATTAGGTGTGGCTGGGTAAGAGTAAGATAGTTTTTGTCAGTTCTTAACTACTCATTTGACCAAAAAGTTGTAACTTCAGAATCCACTTCTTCATTGCTCTAGGATGCCGATGTCAGGTGTTTTTTTTTTTTTTTTTTTTTTCCTTTTTCTTTCTCTCTCTCTCTCTCTGCAAGTCATAGGCAGAGATTAATTTGGAAGGATTGCACTTGTCTCTATGATTTTTAACCTATTACACAGATGTGAGTGAAGCCCCATTTATACATCAAAGCCTTACTTTTTTTTTT
>NW_025410483.1:0-2440 GCF_002201575.2 Neomonachus schauinslandi
ACTTCCTAAGGCCCCCTGATGTTCACTTCTCAACCCCAGAAGGAGCTTCTTCATGGCTCCATCCATTTATGCCCAGCTGCTATGAGTACACTGCCTTGAATGAGCTCAGCCCAGGGGCCACAGCTCTAGGCTCTTCCCATGCAACTTCAGCAGGAGACACAGGTGGGCCCCAGCTCACAGGGATTTGCAACTCACCTGAGCTTCCAGTCCACATCCCTGGAGCTAAGAAGGAACAACATTTCTCAGGATGGGCCATCCTAGAATCTCACCTTCCTACTCCCTTCTGACCCCCAGTGTCCAATTTATCATAGAATCTCGGCTCTCCCTCTTGGAAGCGGTCCCTTTCCTTCATACCCAAGCAGACCCTACAGTCTCCAAGGTGCACCTATTCCCACCTCTCTCGCACTGTGCCTTACTCTGTGCAAACAGCCAGGCACCTAAAGCACCCAATGTGAATCCTGCATGTCTCCCCCAATTCCTGCGGTGTTTCTTTGGACAGAACAGAGCCCACCATCCTGGCCCCTCACACCACTCTGCCTACCGTCCAGACCCCACACCTTCTCACCGAGAGACAGGGAATGGTCCCATGCCTCTGGACTCCCTCACCCTGGTTCCCTGGCCTTGTAACATTTGCTCTTCAAGGGCCTGTATCACACAGGAACCTGTTGCGGAGAAACACCTGCTGTCATGGCCACAGTTTGAAGCCATAACATCAGTGCCCAACCTCAAGTTTAGCAACAATGTGCTGGGAGGTCTCAGCCAGAAATGCTTTATGCAGAAATACCTGGATATAGACATACTGCTTCTCCTTTTCTTCCAAACAGAACGGTGCTGACCTCAACAGCTGTGCTTGAGATCCAGAAATAAGTATGTCTGAATGTTTGACGGGGCAGGCAGGTTATGCTGTGTCAGCTGGGCATGATTCACCAACACTTTCTCAGAGCCATGGAGAACCCTGCCCAGCATCAGGAGAATGTGATGACTCAAAAGGGACAGTAGTGCCTGCAAGGCAGGCTGCACATTACAATCCATCCTTGGGGGATTGTAATAATAATGTTCTCATAAATTACTCATTCAGAAATGATCATTTTTTCAGTTGTTTTTTAAAAATAACTATTTTTTATTATTAATTAAACTAATATTCACATTTGTACCAACCCCCAATCCTGGAGATGACCACACTTTTCCGAACTCTCCTTCTATGCTATCCTGGGTGGGTGCACAGGCGTCACCCTTTGTAAGGCAGAAACTTCCAGGAAGACTTTCATTTGAATGAAGAACCTCTCCACCTCATGGAGCTGGGCCTGCCTCTCACTGCACTGCTTGGCCTCTTGTTTAAGACCTCCACCTCTCCCTTGAGGATGGAGCACCTCTCCTTCAACTGGAGGATCTCAGACAATGTCTCCATAGTTCTCCAGGCCTGGGTCTCCTCTACAATGCCCTCCCATCCCCCCCTTCTCCTTTCCTGCCCTGAGGTTTAATACAAAGTCTTCAAACCACTGGACTGTTTCATCTGCCACGGCATGGTGCCATTTTATTCTGAGGAGGAGAACTGCCCCCAAAATGAATAATGCACAGATAGCAGGCCACATGGACATCAAGCTGAAGTAAATCCAGGGTGAGAAGGGACTCCAATGTCCCCTTGTCTGCAGAGTTGAAAGGCACCCATTCAGAGGACTTTGGGTTAGGCTGCTGTCCCTGTGGCTCTGTAGCTCAGTGATAGGTTGGAATGGAGGAATCACAGTTTGAAGACTCCCAGGTTTCCATGGATCCAGTGGACACATCGGTGCAAGGCTGAGCAGGTTTGGAGGTCTCATAATGAGAGACCAAGTGGCAAGCCCATTGTTTGGGTGCTCTATGCTCTGGGGGAAAGGAAGAATCCAAATCCAAGGTCGCATGGTGAACTCAGTGTTTAGTTGCCGGCTTGGCCTAGCACAGAGCTGCATTGTTGGTGTCCAGGTCCAAGGGTACAGGGTGAGCCCACTCTCAAGGGGCCTGCTTGGCCTAGCACAGAGCTGAGTTGTTGGTCTTGATATCCAAGGGCACAAGGTGAGCCTGCTTACCAGGCACCAGCTTGGCCTATCAGATAGCTTGGCAGTTGCTCTCCAGGTCCAAGGGCACGTGGTGAGCCTACTGTCCAGTTGCCTGCTTGGCCAAGCAAAGAGCCGATTTGTTGGTCTTGAGGTCCAAGGGCACATGGTGTGACTGCTGTCCAGGTGCCTACTTGGCTTGGTGTCGAGCTGCATTGTTGGTCTCCAGGTCCAAGGGCGCATGGTGAGCCCGCTGTCAAGGTATCTGCTTGGCCTAGCCCAGGGCTCTGTTATTGGTTGCCAGGTCCAGGGGCACATGTTAACGCTGTTGTCCAGGTTCCTGTTTGGCCTAATTGAGAGCTGTGTTGTTGATCTCCAGGCCCAAAGGCACCTGGTGCCCCTGCTGTCCA
>NW_025410483.1:2540-5565 GCF_002201575.2 Neomonachus schauinslandi
CCAGGGTTCCTTTTTTGGGCTCCAGGTCCAAGGGCACATGGCAAGCCTGCTGTCCAGGTTCACGCTTGGCCTAATAGAGAGTTGGGTTGTTGTTCTCCAGTCCCAAGTGCACCTGGTAAACCTGCTGTCCAGGTACGTACTTGGCTTCATGAAGAGCTGCTTTGGTCTCCAGTCCCAAGTGCACATGGTAAGCCTGATGTCCAGGTGCCTGCTTGGCCTAGTAAAGTGCTGAGTTGTTGGTCTCCAGGTCCATGGGCACATGATAAGTTGGCTCCTCAGGTACCTGTTTGGCCTAGCAGAGAGCTGAGTTTTTGGTCTTCTGGTCCATGGGCACATGGTGATCCTACTGTCAAGTTGTCTGCTTGGCCTAGCCCAGGGCTCCTTTCTTGGTCTCCAGGTCCAAGGGCACATGGGGAGCCTGCTGTTCAGGTGCCTGCTAGGCCCAGGATAGAGGTGAGGTGTGGTTTCCAGATCCAAGGGCACGTGATAAGCCCACTCTCCAGGTGCCTGCCTGTCCTAGTAGAGAGCTGAGTTTTTGGACTCCAGTTCCAAGGGCATATGGTGATGGTGTTATTCAGGTGAATCCTTTTCCCAATACTGAGCTGGGATGCAGGACTCGTGGTTTCTTGACCCTTGGCAAGCCTGGTATTCTCTGGACTTACTTGCCTTGTGCTACGCTGGAGTGGCCTGTTTGTGGTAGGACTCCTTGTGCACCCAGTGTCTGTGTGACTCATCTGCCCAGTCGTATCAAATTGGTTCAGAAGACTCCCAGTCTTTGGGTTCCTGGTTGGTGCTCTCCTATGGGGATTGACTTTCTGCTTGTTATACTTTGTTGGAGGGTTTGTGGTCTGTGGGCTCCTGGTCAGCCAGGTGTCTGGGGGGTTACTTTGTCCACTGCTGAGCTGGTTCAGCCAGCTCGTGGTCTCAGGATTTGTGGTCCAAGGACTTGCACTGTGTCCAATGATGTGGTGATTCCTTCTCCCAGTACTTACTTGTTTTGTAAAAGTCCCGCTCTCCCTGGTGTCTGTAGGCGTTCTAAACATTGTCGACATCAGGGACGGATGGACATTCAATTCATTCATGGTCCCTGTGCTGAGCTGGTTTGGAGGGCTCCAGAGTAGTAATGTGCCCAGTGCTCCCTCAGGATGTGGACTCAGCTTTCCTGTGCTGAGCCCTGTTGTGAATCCAGAGGTGTGGGAACCAGCTGGCTGAGAATCCATGGTGATCTGATTTCCAGTGTCCAACTCCCATGTGCCAAAAGAGATGTGTTGCTGAGCAGCTGGGCCATCCTCATAGTGGGAAAAAGGTCCAGGAGTCGCCGGATGAAGGTTCGAAGACCTCAGGACCACACAGGGGTGCAAAGGTAGGTGCAAACATGAAGGTGGACTGAAGAGTGTGGGTGAGAGGCCCAGGGCAGAAGGAGTGGGCAGAGGGCTTGCCATGGGCAGGGCAGAGAAAAGGTCAGAGAATGGTAGGAATAGCAGGAAGAGCTGTAGCTGAAGCACCATCTCTCTCCTCTATGCAGCCTTGGCTTTTGCCAAGCTTTTATTTTATTTTATTTTTTTTTTTTTAAGATTTTATTTATTTATTTGACAGAGAGAGACACAGCGAGAGAGGGAACACAAGCAGGGGAAATGGGAGAGGGAGAAGCAGGCTTCCCGCAGAGCAGAGAGCCCGATGTGGGGCTCGACCCCAGGACGCTGGGATCATGACCTGAGCTGAAGGCAGACGCTTAATGACTGAGCCACCCAGGCGCCCCTGTTGCCAAGCTTTTAAAACAGCTCTGGGGCATGAGAATTCCTTCTTGTGATGTCACCACCATGCCCTGGCCAATCACCAGGGTGCTGTCACGTTGGCTTCCTTCGGGTGGCCAATCACCATGCAGTTTGGCTGGCGAATGACTGACGGCTATCTCAGTGACCTCCCTGACATCATTGCCTAGAAACCTTGTTTTAAAGGTTTCCTTTAAATAGATAAGCTTTCCTTCAAGATGAAAAATTCCTATTTGGGATGAATTCATAGTGAAGGTCATGGTGAGGCTGAAAGACTCAAGGGTAGAAGGCTAAATGTGTCACACAGAGTCACCTTTCCCTAACACGCTGACACCGATGTTAGTGAAGACATGGGACATTAGACCCCATGACACATCACTGTTGTGGGGTAAGGGGGACAACATGGCACTAGGGAAATCCTACTGTCAAGGTACCCAAAAAGCTGAAATAGAAGTTTAGAGAATGGTAGGCGTTATGTTTGGTACACCCTCTCACAATACACCTAAACCTCGAAAGGATGAAGGTGTATCACAATTCATTACCTGCTTGTCAAACAGCATTCAGCTCTCCTAGAAGGGCGACAACAAAATGCAGCCTATCACCAGGTTCACAGTCCTCGTGTCCTGCGTCCAATCAGAAAGTTATGGGGGAAATCCTCCCTCAAATCCAACTACATACTTATCAAATCATTCAGAACACCCAAGAAATGAATCAGAGATCTGAGAAAACAAATGATACAAGTCTACAAGTAGATAAGTGACCACCATATAGAAGGTAGGAGGTGTGGAGACATGAATCTGGTGTGACATAGCTGAGGATACAGGGGAGGAGAGGGGGCTTGCTTGAGGAGGCTACTGCAAAGCAGTATAAGCATTAGTTTGCAAAATCAGAACTTTTGAAAGTCTGGATAAAGAAAATGAGGTATATACATACAGTCAAATATTACTCAGCCACCAAAAAGAATGGCATCTTGCCCTTAGCAAAAATGTGGATAGAACTAGAGGGTATTATGCTAAGTGAAATAAATCAAAGACAAATATCATATGATTTCTCTCATATGTGCAATTTAAGAAACAAGGGATGACAATAGAGGAAGGGAAGAGCAAATAAAATAAGATGAAAACAGAGAGGGATGCAAAACATAAGAGACTCTTAATTGTAGGGATCAAACTGAGGGTTGCTGGAGGGGAGGTGGCTGGGACATGGGTTGATTGGTTGATGGGCATTAAGGATGGTATTTGATGGAATGAGCA
>NW_025410483.1:5665-7365 GCF_002201575.2 Neomonachus schauinslandi
AGCAAGCTTCCACTGAGTACTTGTTGAAAGAATGAGCTCAGATGGAGCTGTCTCCTCCCAGAGCAGATACATAGGATCTGGAACTTAGGGGAGAGAAGAGTGAAGAGCAGAGAGGTGTTCCTGTTATGGGATGAACATGTCACGGGGATGAAAGGCACAGCATAGGGAATATGGTCAATGATATTTTAATTGTATCTCTGGTGATGGACGTAACTACACTTGTGGTGAGTGTAGCATAAGGCAAAACCTTGCCCAATCACTATGATGTCCACCTGAAGCTAACATGATATTTCGTGTCAACTATGCTTCAATTTAAAAAAAAAAAATGAGTCTGAAAGTATATATATAAAACAGAATTGAGTTTGTCTGGGAGTGACAGAAACCCAAATGCAATCCAGCTGGAATTAGCCTCACTCAGCCTGTCTAAGGGCTGAAGGTAACTCTGGTCTCTTGGGGACACTTCTCTCTCCACTTCTGCATAACTTACTTCCAGTTCCCTTCTTTGCTGATTTCTGCTTCAGCTTCCTTTGCCAGCTTTTTCCTGTGTGCCCCTTTGCTTGGAGTTCATGCTCTTCTCCTCAGGATCCTCATGGGGAGGACCATCTATCCCCTGGCTTCAGAGAGCACCTCTCTGGAGGCCCTTGAGGATTCTTTTGTGGGTAAGTGTATAAAGTGCATTTCATGGATAGGATCAATAACTGGCTATGTGTGGATTTTAGTTTTGATCCATGAGTGTACAGCATGGAAGAGCCTTGCCTCTGGAGCTATAATCACTAAAGGCTGACCTGTTTCTTGAGGATAAAGCTCATTCCCTGTTTCAATCTTATGTGCCTCTAATTCATAAATATGTACCGGGGTGACATATCCTATCTCTGTGGTATATTTATGAACTCTGTAATTCCTAGCTTTCCTACAAAGTTTGTTTTGTGCTCTCCCACAGTGGTGCTGCTGGAACACGATTGGGCTGCTAAGGCAAAGAAGCATTTCTAACTTGTAGTATCAGAGACAGCAAGCTTTGAAGGGGTTGGGACGATGTGGTGATCTTTGTGTGACCTCACGAAGCACATGAAAACCCACGTTCTGAGTCTTGTGCATCTTCTTCCAAGTGGAATTTCTCCCGCATGTTGGCTTCCTGTACCAAGTCCTGAGCCAGCTGCTGCCAAGGAGGAGGAGGACCAGGATCTGCAGGTACTTCCAGGTGCTTCATTGGCATAGGGGAGTGGGGGTACCAGGGTGTGGACTGCGACCCTGGGTGTGCGGGCATAGTGCGGGACCTGGGTGTGCAGGCAGGGACTCCAGGCTGGGCAAGCAGGGAGGTGGTTGTTAGGCTGAAAGGTAGCCCTCATTCATTCACCTCTGGATGGATACCTGGGTTGTTTCCATACCTTGGCTATTGGGAGTCCTGCTACAAGAAATGTAGAGGTGCTTTAGCTTCACACCGAGGGCACCCAGGCTGTTGAGCTGAAGCTGAATTGGGTACGACTGACGTCACAGGGCTCTCTGTGCAGAGGGTGGCTGGAGTGGAGTTGGATCGGGAGCTGAGTTTTTCTGGGGTGCTCTGCACAGGGGGTACCCTGGTAAAACAGCTGCAGCTGAGGTGGGTGTGGGCTGGAGTGTCCCAGTGCTCTCTGCAGGGAAGGCACTTTGGGATGGTAGCTATAGCAGAAGTGAATTCAGGATTGGGGGGCTTCTCTGTGCAC
>NW_025410484.1:0-131 GCF_002201575.2 Neomonachus schauinslandi
GAGTTGCCATGTACCAGTGATTACACGGTGGGGGCAGACAGGGGACAGGCATGATGGAGCTGAGGGCAGCTCATTTTTCTGCTATGGAGGGATAGAGCCCCATCTCAAGGCACCCCAACATTTGTTCCCAA
>NW_025410484.1:231-7360 GCF_002201575.2 Neomonachus schauinslandi
ATCCCAGCTGCGGATGTGTCACCCATACGGGAGGTGACGAAGGCTTTCTGGAAGGACAACTGAATCAGGGGGAGCCCGGCTTGCCGGTCAGAGGGGACAGACTGAGGCACACTCCCAGAGCCCATGGCCCCAGCGGGCTCACAGTGGGCTAACTTAAACAGCTACAGCTAAGGATTACTGAGTGTCTTTTGAGAACATGAATCATGTCAGTCAATCCCAATAACAATTCCACGAGGAAGGTAGAAAGGCTGTCCCCTTTTGACTAATAAGGGAATCCAGGCTTTAAGGAACTTCCGACTTCTGTGCTCCACAGTGGGGCCGAGGCAGGATTTGACTCCAGGTTCCTGCCACCCCTGGGGGCCCCACCTGACAAGAAGGCTGCATCCAGATGCTTCAGAAGGGACTTCTCAGGTCTGAGGTTACCTGAACCTTTGTGCCTCGTGCCAGGGAGAAACCTCCTCCTGCCCAGATGAAGGCTGGCTGGTACTGGGAGAGCCTCAGGGCCAAGGCCTGCCGTCGTCAGACAACAGGCCCAGGCCCAGCCCCAGTCAGAGCGGGCACCACTGCCCCCTGAGTTCAGTGAGGTCCCCAGGCCTCAGGGATTGGATGTGGAGTTTGCACACCTGAGTTCCAGGGAGGAGCCGTGTCGATGGAGCACAGAGTCCAATGGCAGAGAGTCAGCAATTCTAGCCCCTGCTCAGCCTCTTGGTAGCTGGGTGACGACAGGCGGGGCTCTGAAGCTACAGACCCCATCCCTAAAACGGAGAACGTAATGGCTACTGCTATGTGGGTTGTAGAAAGAAATGACTGGTACAGGTCCTGCTGGAGCCTGGAGCACATGGGGAGCCAATAGGACAGACAGTCCTGTTGGGGACCAACTTACCAATGTCTCTGTTCTTCCACTTGTTGATTCTGGGGTCATCCTTGAGAAACAGATGCCAAATCTAAGGTGAGGGAGAGTTCTTCTAATGCTTTCTTCTCAGAGGTCTATAGCTTCAGCTCTTAAATTTAGGTCTGTGATCCATTCAGGGTTCATTTTCTGTCTCACGTGAGGTGAAGGTCCACCTTCATTCATTCATTTATAATTTCCTGTATCTGCACATGTAAGAAGGGACACGATTTAGTCACTGTAGGACCTTAGGTTGTTACTTGTACGGAGTTGTCAGTAGATCCCAAAGACTTTAGAATAAATCATCCGGAAGCAATTGCCTGATTGTAAAGGAAGTCCCAGAGGAGATTCACTTGGGTCTTCTGTGGAGTCTCAGAGCAGGGTCCTTGTTGAGAGCACACACCCCCCTCTGGTGGCCACAGGAGGCACCGCAGGAGCGCTGCGGGGCTCCCTGATCTGTCTGTGAAACAAGCCACATTCCACCTGGGACATCTTCAAGGGTTCCCGGAGAGATCAAAAATGATTCTGTACAATTCCGTGTTTCTAGATCTATGAAGAAATAGGCTTCTTCCCAAGTGCACTATTTCGAGAAGTATTTTCTGAGCAGCTGAGTCAGGCACTGAGTTCCAGAACAGAAGAAAGTAGAGAGAACCATGGAGGCCTCCCAAAACGCACAGGGTATAGGTTGGGAAAGTATTGGGAATAATTGGTGTCCATGCCACCGCTCTGTACATCCGGCTTAAAGAAAACAGTACATTAAAACAAGCCATATTTATGGGTTCCTTTGATTACATTAATCACAAAACATTTTAGAGAATTTGAAAACTATCACTGAGCATATCTGTATCCTCTCTTCTAAGTTACATGGCATCAACTTATATTCCCCGTTAATTTTTCACTTATTAGGGGAACAGGATATGATATATTGAACCCCTAATGACTCTTTAAAAATACTCATAGAACTAACAGATGAATTCAGTAAAGCTGAAGGACACAGATTCAACATATAAAAATGAGTTTCATCTCGACACACAAATAAGAAGCTATCATAGAGAGAAATTAAGAAAATCATTTTTAATTTATAATCACTGAAAAAGACTAAAATCCTTAGGAATTATTTTCATCAAGAGGTGAAAGACCTGTATACTGAAAACCATAAATCATTAGTGAAAGAATTTGAGAAAGACAGAATTAAGTCAGAAGGCTTTCCACGCTAATGGATCCCAAGAATATATGTAATCAAAAGGTCCAGATTATGTAAAGCAATCTAAACGTTCAGTGCTCACCCTACCAACATGTAATGGCATTTCCAGAAATAGAACAAATAATCCTACAAAGTGAAGAGTACCACAGAAAGCCCTGAGTAGCCAAAGCCATCTTGTGAAAGAACAAAACTGGAAGCATCATGCTTTCTGACGTCAAAGTGTATTACAAAGTTGTAGAAATCAAAACGGTATGGTATTGACATACAGACAGACACACAGATCAATGGAAGAGACTGCAAAGCCCAGAAAGAAATCGACAATTAATTCGTCAATTAATTTACAACAAAACTCCAAGAATATAAAATAGGGGAGCAACAGTCTGCACAATAAGTGGCATTGGAAACACTGGGCAGCCGCAAGCAAAGGAATGCAACTGGATGCCTGTCCAACCCCATCCACAAAAAGGACGTCAAAAGGTAGCAGACGTCAACAAAAGAGCTACACCCATAAAATGCCTAGATGAAAATGGGGCAGAATGCTCTTAACAACCCCCCTTTTTTTAATGGGCTCCATGACCAAAACGGGGCTTGAACTCAAGATTCTGAGATCAAGAGTCAGATGCTGTGCTCACTGAGCCAGTCAAGAATCTATTAAAAGTATGGAGCACAGAGGTGTCAGAATATATCTATTCATTTGTTCACCTTAACACACAATGTTTTTGGAAGAATGTTTCTTGATATCATTCTTGATACTGATTTTTGGATTGAACACCAGAAGCAAAGGCTACAAAGCAAAATTAACAGCTGGGACTACACCAAACCAAAAAGCTTCTGCACAGCCAAGGAAATCACCGATCATCAACACATTGAAAAGACAACATACTGAGTGGGAGAAAATGTTTGCAAACTACCTAACTGAAAAAGGGTTCATATCCAAAATATTG
Organism: Neomonachus schauinslandi; assembly: GCF_002201575.2. Taxonomy (NCBI): domain Eukaryota; kingdom Metazoa; phylum Chordata; class Mammalia; order Carnivora; family Phocidae; genus Neomonachus; species Neomonachus schauinslandi. The sequence continues at coordinate 3,269 of NW_025410484.1, forward strand.
AAGAACTCATCCAATTCAATAACACAAAACTTAGCGTTTAAGATGCTACCTGGAGGCTCTGTGACATACTCAGGATCCAACGGGGGAGCCTGGAGCCAGCACCAGATACTCGCCAAAGCCATTGCTGATGAAGTACTTGATTCTGAACTTACGTGACTAGGAGTCTAGGGAACTGGAATAAAATCACAGCCATGTAAGCACTAAACTAAATTGCCATAATAAAACCATATACTTCTGAAAAGAGACAACTCCAAAATAAATAAAACGATATCATTCAGACATGGCACATACGCCAAATATGCTTCCCTTTCTTCTCTTTTGGAGAGTCTCGTGTTGCCCCTTACCTGAAATCTTCATCAGCTTCATCAGGAAGTGTCACCTCCATAGAACTCCATTTGTAGACTTTTTACCAATACTTTTGACATTGTCATATATAAGGTTTGCCTAAGACTGTAAGTTTCTTTCAGCTGCGACCTTCATCTTCTATTTTTCTCTTTTATTTTCCATAAATCTAGTAGAGAAGATTGTATTTGCTAAATAAGTAAATCTATTCTATTTTTTTAAAATAAAATAAGTGGAGTGAAAATTGACAACTCTAAAAGCAAAAAACTCAAATATAAATACAAAAATCAAAGAAAATCCATGACTAAAATAAAAAACTAAAAATGATTAAGTATAAGAATAAAATACTAATTAAAAATAAGCCGAGAATAAATTCTAAAATGCAATCATGTAAAAACATGCATATAATGGAAAATCGCTTTGACGTTCAATGAATCAGAGCATAGATAACCATGTCAGGCGTGGCTACAGATTTGGGGAAGATGAAGCCAGTGTCCCTTCTGAGTTGTGCAGGCTGCTCGCTACATTAAAGAGCAGAACCCAGATGAGAAGGACAATTGCAGCAGAAGCAGCAAGAGAGCAGAGCCCTACGAAGGAGGGGTGGGGGACACAGCTGGAACAACTCCAGAAGCAAGCTGCCCTGGTTTTGAGCATTTCACAGCAACAATAGGAGACAGAGCTCTGTGAGGCTAGAAGATCTCTCTGAGTCATAGGGCTTCCCACAAATCCAAGAAAACCAGTTTCCTGACAGGAGAGCCCTGCTGTTGAATCCCAGACAGTGGGGCTGTAGGGGAAAAGGGGACGGAGTGCAGAATAGGGCCACTGCCCAGAAGGAAAGCACTGTTTCCTGACACACTTCATCTACTTTGATGGGCTTTGCTCAAAAACAAAGTAAAAAGCATTAAGAAAATGATACAGGATATCGAATGACACCATAAATTAGAATTAGAGAAGCTCAGGCATGGAAGGACAGGCCTCAGGGAAGAAGAAGAGCATATTGAAAGGTCACCTCGTAAATGAAATGTGAAGTAGTGAAAGCAAGTCCGCAGACAGCGCTGTGTGAGAATGGAAGCCGAGAGGAGGAAAACGCCAGAAAGAAACTAAGCAAGAGATGACACGATCTGAGAGAGAACGTCAAAATGTGAGCATAAGGGGAGAAAATGAATAACTGGAGTGCCTGCGAGAAAACCAAAGCAAAGACACAAAAGTGTTAAAAGTCATCGGTCAGAAATGTTCCTGGAAACAAAGTAATGCTTTCAACCTGTGTATTCACAGAGCACCCTGTGCACTGAGTCAGAATGACAGACGGCAGAACATCGTCTAGTAAAATCATTGAGAGAAAAATCCAGTTAAAATTAAAATGTAAAATTTAATGAAAATTTAAAGAAAAAGGGAATCCTTGGGCATCTAGAAAAAATGGAGCAAATGGCCTATAAAGGACAGGAAATTAGAATGTCATCCACACTTCTGAGTGCCATATTTTGTGTCAGAAGAAAATGGAGGAATGTATGGAAAGACACTGAAGGGAAGAAACTGTGAGCCACGGATTTTACAGCTAGAAAACCTGATTTATACGGAATAAAAGTCTTGGGATTCAAGTCATCATGCAAGACCTCGGGCAGTATTGTTCCCATGACCCCTTGAAGAGGGAGGACCGAACTTAGGACGAGAAATGCAGGGAAAGACTGTAAGGCCAGATGGCAAACACTACACCTGCGGAGACTTTGCATGACTAATACTCTATGACAGGGAAGATGACCTTAGTGGCCGTCACCGGGGTCATCGCTCAGAATAGTTTAAGAGCTCTCTTGGCTCAGGAGGCTCTTTATTTTAGGTATACATATTTTTAAAACAACTGGTAGTAAAAATTGCTTAATGTACACAGTATATGTTAATTAACTGATTTTGAATTAAAAAGTCTAGAGCTTCCAACGTTAAATGGGAAGCTTATTCACCAAAGCTCCTTGTAGGTCCACACAGCCCAGGAAGGAGCTACCCCCCTTCCATTAGCTGACTTGGGAGGGACGCGTGTTCCCGGAGGAGCCGACAGGCAGCGCTGCTGTGGGCCTCAGGGCTGATTGAAGCCCCCAGCAGTGGGCAGGCCCTAGCCCCTCGGAGGCCCAGGCTGGGGGCTGCGAGGAGCAGGGACCGAATCTGTAGCACAAGCAGGAGTCCACAGGGGTCACAGCGATGGATGGAAGAGGGGCTCAGCAGGGTGGCTGTGTGGGCGCGTCTGGGGCCCTGGGAAGATGACTTTGACCCTACAATGCCCAGGGGCCAGACGCCCGAGGTACTGAGGTCTGTTTGCTGCTCCGTGCGGAGGGTGTGATCTGTCAGCACACAGAGCCATTTCACCTGGGTGACGGGCTGGGCAGCTTTCGGGGTCAGGTGCCCTGCACAGGGAAATCATGCAAAGGGAAGGGGAAGACTCCAGGTCTCCAGGGAGGAACAGTCGGAGTCCCACAGACCTGGGCCGAGGGAGGAGCCGGTTGTCTCAGGTCTCACGGAACAGGAGGGGAAAGGTGACCCTTCCTCTCCCCACACCCCTCCACTCAAGACAGTCCTGTCGTGAGATCTGCACCTCAAAAGTGGGCAGCTTCCTGGAGGGCTTCCCTTTGGCCTTTATAAGGCTTTTTCCTTCTAGCACGACCACCAAGCCTTGCCTGTGCCTTTCAGTTAAAAAAAAGTTCTCAGGCGGTGGTAACAAACACATAGGAAAGCAATAAACTATACGTGAACTTCTCTGCCTTCCTGGCTTCATCTGTGCACCTGTTCCACACGCCCAGTTGTCTACTTTAGCATGACCTTGTACTCAGTCCCTTCTCTGGAGTCCATGACTAGAGAGCTTCTGGAAGCAGACGCCTGCTGGAACGAAATGCAGAGCTGGAAGGAAACAAACAATCACGCATGTCCAGAGCCACCCAAGGCAGGAAAGTTCCAGCGCAGGGAGTGCCCAGGGCTGAGCCAGCCCTCCTGCGGCTGCTCCAGCAGGGATAAAGATCATAAATACTTTACTTTTCTTCTAACATAATACACTTAATATAGTTTTCTAACAAAACAGCACGTGAAAATAAAAACAATGAATTGATAAACACGATGAAAACTTATTCAACTGAAATCACAGGCAGATTTGGAGCTAAAGGAACTGAATATTTGAAGCCTCTCACTTGCATAGACTCTTTCCAAAGACATCTGTGAATTTTGTATTTGTATTTGTTTTTATTTTTTTCCTTAAGGAGATCTTCCAAAACAGTGCATGATCCGGAGTTCTCAAACCTAGATTTGCCCTTTAATATTCTAGAAATATTTCCTTAGTGATTGGTTTTAGGCAAGTGCTAAACAGCAAAGGGATTTCTCCTTAATTTAAAAACAGATGTTTGGATTCAAGTGTCAATGTTTTTGTCTAAAACTGTTAACGCTTGTCTCCTTAAAGGAGGTATTTTGTTTGTTAGATTTCTGTTTTGTTTTATGAAATTGTTTTAAGGTATTTTATAGGAAAGTGATAGGACATGTTACCATTTTTTTTAAAACTGCATATTGTAGTTGGGAGAAAGGAAGAGAAGACATATGTACTTATTTAATAGGAAGTTACATCCCATTAAGATCAAGCTGGAAGAAGCATGTGTATATTTCCTCAAAAGTGTAACCTACCTCATCTTTCTCCTCGTTCTCGCATATACAGTCTATATTTATATATAATCATTATTCATATATAAAATTGACATGTTTTATATTTCATATTATATTAAA
>NW_025410485.1:0-7358 GCF_002201575.2 Neomonachus schauinslandi
ACAATAGCCAAACTGTGGAAAGAGCCAAGATGTCCATCGACAGATGAGTGGATAAAGAAGAAGTGGTATATATATACAATGGAGTATTATGCAGCCATCAAAAGGAATGAAATTTTGCCATTTGCAATGATGTGGATGGAACTGGAGGGTTTTACGCTGCGCGAAATAAGTCAATCAGAGAAAGACATGTATCATATAACCTCCCTGATATGAGGAATTCTTAATCTCAGGAAACAAACTGAGGGTTGCTGGAGTGGTGGGGGGTGGGAGGGACGGGGTGGATGGGTGATAGACATTGGGGAGGGTATGTGCTATTGTGAGTGCTGTGAATTGTGCAAGACTATTGAATCACAGGTCTATACCTCTGAAACAATAATACATTATATGTTAAAAAAAGAAAAAAGAAGAAGAAGAAGAAGATACCAGGAAGGGAAGAATGAAGGGGGGGGGGAAATCGGAGGGGGAGATGAACCATGAGAGACTATGGACTCTGAGAAACAAACTGAGGGTTCTCAAGGGGCGGGGAGTGGGGGATGGGTTAGCCTGGTGATGGGTATTAAAGAGGGCACGTTCTGCATGGAGCACTGCGTGTTATACGCAAACAATGAATCATGGAACACTACATCAAAAACTAATGATGTAATGTATGGTGATTAACCTAATATAATAAAAAAAAAAGCAAATTAAAACCAAATGAGACACCACCACACCTTTATTAGAATAGCTAAAAGGAAGAATTATAGGTGACAATGTCCAGGATCTAGAACCCTCATACAATCCTGGTAGGAATGTCAGATGGTACACTTTGGAAAATAGTTGGCAGTTTATTAAATAGTGAAACATATTCTTATCATATAATCCAGGCACTCCCCCCTCTAGCTGTTTACCCAAGAGAAATGAAAACATATGCCCACACAAAAACTTGTACGTGAATTTTCATAGCAGGCTTATTTGTAATAGCCCCAGACTTGAACTGACCCAGATCACCATTACAGATGAATAGATAACCAGATTGTAGCATACCCATATGATGAACTATTATTCAGTAATACAAAGGAATGAACTATGAATACATTCAACAACTCGGATAAATCTCAAAATCATTATGCTGAGGGGAAAAGGCCAAAGAGTGCCATGGGAAATGTAGGGAGGGGTATTATAGAGAGAGATTACAAAAGGCATAAGCAAACAATCTAGGGTGATGGATATTATCTTGACTGTGGCAATAATTTCACAGTGTGTGTGTGTGTGTGTATTTACATATACACATGTCATACTGTTTATACTTTAAATATGTGCAATTTATTGTATGTCAATTACATCTCATTAAAGTTGTTTTATAAAAACGTTTTATTTAACCTAATTGTTGAATATAACTTTATTTTCCTAGCATTCTAGACAGTATCAAATGAATTCAATAATGCCTATTGAAAGCCTACAGTGTCACAGACAATAAAGTGCAGCAGATATGACATTCTTCTGGGTTTTATTTCTGTGTGTTTCAAACTGTATTTGAATCTTAGAGCAGATAATAGCAGCTAGTGTGTGTTAAAAAGTCATTATGTACCAGAAACTTTTTCTAAACCAACATTTTAAATCCTCACAACAATCCTATGAAGATGATATGTCCATCATCCCCATGTAATAGGTGAATAAACTTTCCCAGCATCACAGATTGTAATACAAAGTCTACAAAGATTCTGGCTCCAGAATCTCCAATATCACTCACTGCTTCCTCTTCCTACATGCCTCAAATTTATCTCTCCAGAAAGCTGTGGTTCATGTTTCTTTGTCTTTTAAAATAGGCTCTCTCTATAGGAGGAAAGCCTTTGCTTTTCCACTACTGAACCTGAGAAATGTGAAACCACCTTTTGGTTATAAAAGCTAGGCGCCTGGGGCGCCTGGGTGGCTCAGTTGGTTAAGCGACTGCCTTCGGCTCAGGTCATGATCCTGGAGTCCCGGGATCGAGTCCCGCATCGGGCTCCCTGCTCGGCGGGGAGTCTGCTTCTCCCTCTGACCCTCCTCCCTCTCATGCTCTCTGTCTCTCATTCTCTCTCTGGCAAATAAATAAATAAAATCTTTAAAAAAAAAAAAAAAAAGCTAGGAGACAGTTCTCAAATATTGAATATAGAAGTGTTTCTATGCCCAGAGTTGCGATGCACTCCCAATCAGGTATACAGTAGGACTTTCTGGGCTCTGAAGGGAGGGGGAGGGACTCATCATCATAGGTTCTAGAAAGCGCATCTTAGCATCTACTTTGTCAAGATTTGTCAGGCAGTGAGGAATTCAGTATGAATGGAATTTCAAGAAAATTTGAGGCTACTCCTCTCAGAGTTCAGAATTTGTTGTTTCCCCATGTTTTCATAGCTAAAGACTAAGTGTGGACAGAACCAGAGTTCCTGGGCGGCTTAGTTGGTTAAGTGTCTGCCTTCGGCTCAGGTGATGATCTCAGGGTCCTGGGATCAAGTCCCATATCAGGCTCTCTGCTCAGCAGGGAGTCTGCTTCTACCTATCACTCTTCCTCTTTCTTTCTCTCAAATATATAAATAAAATCTTTTTTAAAAAAATAAATAAATCTAGACAGAACCAGAACCCTGGTTTCTGATAGAAAAAAAATTTAGAGACACCTGTGTGGCTCAGTTGTTAAGCATCTGCCTTCGGCTCAGGTCATGATCCCAGGGTCATGATCCGGAGTCGGGCTCCCCACTCAGCGAGATGCCTGCTTCTCCCTCTCCCATTCTGCTTGTGTTCCCTCTCTTGCTGCCTCTCTGTCAAGTAAATAAATAAAATCTTTTAAAAAAAAGAAAAAGAAAAAAGTTTTTTTTTTTAAAGATTTTATTTATTTATTTGAGAGAGAGAATGAGAGAGAGAGAGCAGGAGAGGGGGGAGGGTCAGAGGGAGAAGCAGACTCCCCGCCGAGCAGGGAGCCCGATGCGGGACTCGATCCAGGGACTCCAGGATCATGACCTGAGCCGAAGGCAGCCGCTTAACCAACTGAGGCACCCAGGCGCCCAAGAAAAAAGTTTTAAAAGAAAAAAATCTGAGTCATATTTAAAACAAAACATAAGTGAACTATCTCTTAGGATCCTTCCAGTAGCAGGCAAAGAGACACTCCTGAGATGTGCTTCAGGCTAAGTTGGCTATGATCACACGTACTGTCTCCCATTTGCTGCAAGAGCAGTTTTATGGTTCTGTTGTTCTACCCCTGCTGTTTTTCACATTAACTAGAAATCTGGCCTTTAGACATTGAGCAAGATGAGGCTGCCTAATTTCTCCTATGTTAGTGACAATTCATGCTTTGGTGAGTTAAGGTTAGCAAAAGAAAAGCTTTGTGCAAATTGTACATGTGAAAACTTAGATACATTGTTTTTAATTTTAAGGGTTGTTTGGAAACATTTCCTAACTAATGTTCTAATGACAATGTTTTTAAAGAATGAAATCCATCTTTGCTGAAAGGGACATTAAATATTTAATTTTCCTTACTATTTGCTTAAGTTACTTATTAGTATTGCATTTTATGACTTTAAATCACACTTCCTGGTTGTTTATTTTAAGTATAATTATTTTGCTTATGAGCTTAGCTTCCTGGAGTCATTTAAAATAAACACAATTAAATATAAGATAGTGTATAAGAGGCATGCTGAGGAAATAATTACTGTACAAAATATAGAGTACTTAATAACTGTGAAAACTAAGCTATTATAAATTATAAATGATTATTGGACAAAGTAAAAAGAAATAATTAAAATACATCTTAAAAATCCACCTTGGGATTCTGAGAGATGCAGAAGCTATAATTAACCAATATGAATGCCAACATGCAAAATATATGGAAATTGCAAAACCAAGGTGTCATTTGAATATGCTTTTGGGTATTTTTTTGCCTTTATTTCTTTAATAGTTAGAGTAATAATCATGTGAAAAGAACTGTTTTTTTCTGTAAATGTAAGTGAAAATGGAAGTCATCACTTTGTCTTGTATTTCAAGAAGTCAATTCACTGTCAACAAGTCCGGACTTCGTACATAGTATCTTGTACCCTTTCAGTCTCCCTGATTAACTCCAGTTAGAAAGTTACATGATGTTTATGCCAGGTGCCTAATAAAATCCCTGGGGCATTCTAGACACCTAAACTTTTTTTTAAGATTTTATTTATTTATTTATTTGACAGAGAGAGAGCACAAGCAGGGGGAGTGGCATGCAGAGGCAGAGGGAGAAGCAGGCTCCCCACTGAGCACGGAGCCTGATGCGGGGCTGGATCACAGGACCCCGGGATCATGACCTGAGCTGAAGGCAGTTATTTAACCAACCGAGGCACCCAGGCATCCCTAGACACCCAAATATTTTTAAAGTAACTGAATACATGGTTATGAGTGAACATTCTTCTTTCATAAAGACCAAGTATTGAAGACATAAGTGGATTTTTATGTCTTCTTTATACATTGTATAGTTCAAGCTTTATAGTTTTGTGAAAGAATAAATTAGTTAACTAACTTAAATTTATTGCATTTCAGAAGTTTGCAAAACCTATTTGCCTTGCCAGGGAAGGACTATTGCAATTTGCAATTCTGTTTTCTAGTCTTAGTGACAATTATTCTTGTTTGCATATTTGGATGGGGAGAGACAATGACAAAGCTCTTGGATTTGCAACAGAACAGGGTTTTTGAACACACAAAAAAATCACACACACATAAATGTATGTACATATGTGTATACACACACACACACACACACACTCACTCACTCACTCGCTATCAGAAGATCCTGAGCTCTCCTGGCCATATTTGTTGATGCTAGACATAAAGGTTTAGACCAAGAACAGATCTCAGGGTGCCTGGGTGGCTCAGTCGTTGAGCGTCTGCCTTCGGCTCAGGTCATGATCCCAGGGTCCTGCTCCGCGGGAGGCCTGCTTCTCCCTCTCCCACTCCCTCTGCTTGTGTTCCCTCTCTCGCTGTCTCTCTCTGTCAAATAAATAAATAAAATCTTAAAAAAAAAAAGAACAGCTCTCAAAGAGATAAAAATCTGTCAATTGCTTTTCTTACATGTTAGACTCTCCTAGCTTGTGATATAAATGATAACAGTTTATTCTAGGAGTGGAAAGATGGCTTAATGTTAGAAAAATTCTGTCCTTTGGCACATTTATAGATTAAAGGTCGAAAATATTTTAATGCTTTCAAAGAAAGCATTTGATAAAATTCAAAATGTATTTATGATTTTAAAATCTTTTAGCAAAATGGAAATGGAAGGAAATTTCCTTAACCCAATAAAAGTTACCTACCACAGTAAATATCATTCTCAGTGGTGACAGATTAGGACAATTCCCTTTAAAATTAGGAGCAGGACAATTATGAACTGTCATCTCTTATATGGAGCGTTGCACTTGAGGTGTTAGCCTGTGTGTGTGTGTGTGTGTGCTTTAAGATTTTATTTATTTATTTGAGAGAGAGACAGAGACAGAGCATGAGCAGAGGGAAGGAGGCAGAGGGAGAGGGAGAGGCAGACTCCCGGCTGAGCAGGGAGACTGACATGGGGCTCCATCCCAGGATCCTGAGATCATGACCTGAGCCAACAGCAGCGCTTAACATACTGAGCCACCCAGATGCCCCTAGCCTGTGTGGTTTTGACACAGTTATAAATAAACAGTGGAAAAGAAAAGGGAACCAAATCAAGGACCTGTACTGAATGGAAAATGCTCTTTTGAGAGAACAGGTATTGTGGATGATCTGGTAAATGGATCAGGAACAATTGGTTATTCCATATAGGAAGTATTAGAGAGGGTCTCTACCTTATGGTGTTTACCAAAATTAAATCCAGATGGCTTAAGGACTTAAATATAAAAAATAAAACTTGGGGAGCCTGGATGGTTCAGCCCGTTAAGCGTCCAACTCTTGCATTTGGCTCAGGTCATGATCTCAGGGTTGTGAGATCCAGCTCTGAGTGGGTCTCCATGCTGGGCATGAAGACTGCTTAAGAGTCTTTCTCTGCGCCCCACCTCCCTCTCTAAAAAAGAGAAAAAAGAAACTTTAAAACTACTGGCTTCAGGAAAAGAAACAAGAAATACAAAGATCGATAACTTCCAGGAAAAAATTATAAATAAATAAGTTAAAGACAACCCAAAGTAGAAGGGCAATATAATTGAACAAGAGTTTCACAGATGTCAATGCTACCTAGAGCAAACATTCAATGCCATCTCCATAAAAATACCATCCACTTTTTTCAAAGAAATGGAACAAATAATCCTAAAATTTGTATGGAACCAGAAAAGACCCCGAATAGCCAGAGGAATGTTGAAAAAGAAAAGCAAAGCTGGCAGCCTCACAATTCTGGACTTCCAGCTCTATTACAAAGCTGTCCTCATCAAGACAGTATGGTACTGGCACAAAAACAGGCACATAGATCAATGGAACAGAATAGAGAGCCCAGAAATGGACCCTCAACTCTATGGTCAACTCATCTTGGACAAAGCAGAAAAGAATGTCCAATGGAAAAAAGACAGTCTCTTCAACAAATGGTGTTGGGAAAATTGGACAGCCACATGCAGAAGAATGAAACTGGGTCATTTCCGTACACTACACACAAAAATAGACTCCAAATGTTTGAAAGACCTCAATGTGAGACAGGAGTCCATCAAAATCCTAAAGGAGAATCCAGGCAGCAACCTCTTCAACCTCAGCCACAGCAACTTCTTCCTAGAAACATCACCAAAGGCAAGGGAAGCAAGGGCAAAAATGAACTATTGGGACTTCAGCAAGATAAAAAGCTTTTGCATAGCAAAAGAAACAGTCCACAAAACCAAAAGACAACTGACAGAATGGGAGAAGATATTTGCAAATGACATATCAGATAAAGGGCTAGTATCCAAAATCTATAAAGAACATCTTAAACTCAACACCCAAAGAACAAATGATCCAATCAAGAAATGGAGAGAAGACAAGAACAGACATTTTTCCAAAGAAGACATCCAAATGGCCAACAGACACATGAAAAAGTGCTCAATATCGCTCGTCATCAGGGAAATCCAAATCAAATCCTCAATGAGATACCACCTCACACCAGTCAGAATGGCTAAAATTAACAAGTCAGGAAACAACAGATATTGGCGGGGTTGCAGAGAAAGGGGAACCCTCCTACACTGTTGGTGGGAATGCAAGCTGGTGCAGCCACTCTGGAAAACAGTATGGAGGTTCCTCAAAAAGTTGAAAATAGAGCTACCATATGATCCAACAATTGCACTACTGGGTATTTACCCCAAAGATACAAATGTAGGGATCCGAAAGGGTACATGCACCCCGATGTTTATAGCAGCAATGTCCACAATAGCCAAACTGTGGAAAGAGCCAAGATGTCCATCGACAGATGA
>NW_025410486.1:0-7358 GCF_002201575.2 Neomonachus schauinslandi
ACAATAGCCAAACTGTGGAAAGAGCCAAGATGTCCATCGACAGATGAGTGGATAAAGAAGAAGTGGTATATATATACAATGGAGTATTATGCAGCCATCAAAAGGAATGAAATTTTGCCATTTGCAATGATGTGGATGGAACTGGAGGGTTTTACGCTGCGCGAAATAAGTCAATCAGAGAAAGACATGTATCATATAACCTCCCTGATATGAGGAATTCTTAATCTCAGGAAACAAACTGAGGGTTGCTGGAGTGGTGGGGGGTGGGAGGGACGGGGTGGATGGGTGATAGACATTGGGGAGGGTATGTGCTATTGTGAGTGCTGTGAATTGTGCAAGACTATTGAATCACAGGTCTATACCTCTGAAACAATAATACATTATATGTTAAAAAAAGAAAAAAGAAGAAGAAGAAGAAGATACCAGGAAGGGAAGAATGAAGGGGGGGGGGAAATCGGAGGGGGAGATGAACCATGAGAGACTATGGACTCTGAGAAACAAACTGAGGGTTCTCAAGGGGCGGGGAGTGGGGGATGGGTTAGCCTGGTGATGGGTATTAAAGAGGGCACGTTCTGCATGGAGCACTGCGTGTTATACGCAAACAATGAATCATGGAACACTACATCAAAAACTAATGATGTAATGTATGGTGATTAACCTAATATAATAAAAAAAAAAGCAAATTAAAACCAAATGAGACACCACCACACCTTTATTAGAATAGCTAAAAGGAAGAATTATAGGTGACAATGTCCAGGATCTAGAACCCTCATACAATCCTGGTAGGAATGTCAGATGGTACACTTTGGAAAATAGTTGGCAGTTTATTAAATAGTGAAACATATTCTTATCATATAATCCAGGCACTCCCCCCTCTAGCTGTTTACCCAAGAGAAATGAAAACATATGCCCACACAAAAACTTGTACGTGAATTTTCATAGCAGGCTTATTTGTAATAGCCCCAGACTTGAACTGACCCAGATCACCATTACAGATGAATAGATAACCAGATTGTAGCATACCCATATGATGAACTATTATTCAGTAATACAAAGGAATGAACTATGAATACATTCAACAACTCGGATAAATCTCAAAATCATTATGCTGAGGGGAAAAGGCCAAAGAGTGCCATGGGAAATGTAGGGAGGGGTATTATAGAGAGAGATTACAAAAGGCATAAGCAAACAATCTAGGGTGATGGATATTATCTTGACTGTGGCAATAATTTCACAGTGTGTGTGTGTGTGTGTATTTACATATACACATGTCATACTGTTTATACTTTAAATATGTGCAATTTATTGTATGTCAATTACATCTCATTAAAGTTGTTTTATAAAAACGTTTTATTTAACCTAATTGTTGAATATAACTTTATTTTCCTAGCATTCTAGACAGTATCAAATGAATTCAATAATGCCTATTGAAAGCCTACAGTGTCACAGACAATAAAGTGCAGCAGATATGACATTCTTCTGGGTTTTATTTCTGTGTGTTTCAAACTGTATTTGAATCTTAGAGCAGATAATAGCAGCTAGTGTGTGTTAAAAAGTCATTATGTACCAGAAACTTTTTCTAAACCAACATTTTAAATCCTCACAACAATCCTATGAAGATGATATGTCCATCATCCCCATGTAATAGGTGAATAAACTTTCCCAGCATCACAGATTGTAATACAAAGTCTACAAAGATTCTGGCTCCAGAATCTCCAATATCACTCACTGCTTCCTCTTCCTACATGCCTCAAATTTATCTCTCCAGAAAGCTGTGGTTCATGTTTCTTTGTCTTTTAAAATAGGCTCTCTCTATAGGAGGAAAGCCTTTGCTTTTCCACTACTGAACCTGAGAAATGTGAAACCACCTTTTGGTTATAAAAGCTAGGCGCCTGGGGCGCCTGGGTGGCTCAGTTGGTTAAGCGACTGCCTTCGGCTCAGGTCATGATCCTGGAGTCCCGGGATCGAGTCCCGCATCGGGCTCCCTGCTCGGCGGGGAGTCTGCTTCTCCCTCTGACCCTCCTCCCTCTCATGCTCTCTGTCTCTCATTCTCTCTCTGGCAAATAAATAAATAAAATCTTTAAAAAAAAAAAAAAAAAGCTAGGAGACAGTTCTCAAATATTGAATATAGAAGTGTTTCTATGCCCAGAGTTGCGATGCACTCCCAATCAGGTATACAGTAGGACTTTCTGGGCTCTGAAGGGAGGGGGAGGGACTCATCATCATAGGTTCTAGAAAGCGCATCTTAGCATCTACTTTGTCAAGATTTGTCAGGCAGTGAGGAATTCAGTATGAATGGAATTTCAAGAAAATTTGAGGCTACTCCTCTCAGAGTTCAGAATTTGTTGTTTCCCCATGTTTTCATAGCTAAAGACTAAGTGTGGACAGAACCAGAGTTCCTGGGCGGCTTAGTTGGTTAAGTGTCTGCCTTCGGCTCAGGTGATGATCTCAGGGTCCTGGGATCAAGTCCCATATCAGGCTCTCTGCTCAGCAGGGAGTCTGCTTCTACCTATCACTCTTCCTCTTTCTTTCTCTCAAATATATAAATAAAATCTTTTTTAAAAAAATAAATAAATCTAGACAGAACCAGAACCCTGGTTTCTGATAGAAAAAAAATTTAGAGACACCTGTGTGGCTCAGTTGTTAAGCATCTGCCTTCGGCTCAGGTCATGATCCCAGGGTCATGATCCGGAGTCGGGCTCCCCACTCAGCGAGATGCCTGCTTCTCCCTCTCCCATTCTGCTTGTGTTCCCTCTCTTGCTGCCTCTCTGTCAAGTAAATAAATAAAATCTTTTAAAAAAAAGAAAAAGAAAAAAGTTTTTTTTTTTAAAGATTTTATTTATTTATTTGAGAGAGAGAATGAGAGAGAGAGAGCAGGAGAGGGGGGAGGGTCAGAGGGAGAAGCAGACTCCCCGCCGAGCAGGGAGCCCGATGCGGGACTCGATCCAGGGACTCCAGGATCATGACCTGAGCCGAAGGCAGCCGCTTAACCAACTGAGGCACCCAGGCGCCCAAGAAAAAAGTTTTAAAAGAAAAAAATCTGAGTCATATTTAAAACAAAACATAAGTGAACTATCTCTTAGGATCCTTCCAGTAGCAGGCAAAGAGACACTCCTGAGATGTGCTTCAGGCTAAGTTGGCTATGATCACACGTACTGTCTCCCATTTGCTGCAAGAGCAGTTTTATGGTTCTGTTGTTCTACCCCTGCTGTTTTTCACATTAACTAGAAATCTGGCCTTTAGACATTGAGCAAGATGAGGCTGCCTAATTTCTCCTATGTTAGTGACAATTCATGCTTTGGTGAGTTAAGGTTAGCAAAAGAAAAGCTTTGTGCAAATTGTACATGTGAAAACTTAGATACATTGTTTTTAATTTTAAGGGTTGTTTGGAAACATTTCCTAACTAATGTTCTAATGACAATGTTTTTAAAGAATGAAATCCATCTTTGCTGAAAGGGACATTAAATATTTAATTTTCCTTACTATTTGCTTAAGTTACTTATTAGTATTGCATTTTATGACTTTAAATCACACTTCCTGGTTGTTTATTTTAAGTATAATTATTTTGCTTATGAGCTTAGCTTCCTGGAGTCATTTAAAATAAACACAATTAAATATAAGATAGTGTATAAGAGGCATGCTGAGGAAATAATTACTGTACAAAATATAGAGTACTTAATAACTGTGAAAACTAAGCTATTATAAATTATAAATGATTATTGGACAAAGTAAAAAGAAATAATTAAAATACATCTTAAAAATCCACCTTGGGATTCTGAGAGATGCAGAAGCTATAATTAACCAATATGAATGCCAACATGCAAAATATATGGAAATTGCAAAACCAAGGTGTCATTTGAATATGCTTTTGGGTATTTTTTTGCCTTTATTTCTTTAATAGTTAGAGTAATAATCATGTGAAAAGAACTGTTTTTTTCTGTAAATGTAAGTGAAAATGGAAGTCATCACTTTGTCTTGTATTTCAAGAAGTCAATTCACTGTCAACAAGTCCGGACTTCGTACATAGTATCTTGTACCCTTTCAGTCTCCCTGATTAACTCCAGTTAGAAAGTTACATGATGTTTATGCCAGGTGCCTAATAAAATCCCTGGGGCATTCTAGACACCTAAACTTTTTTTTAAGATTTTATTTATTTATTTATTTGACAGAGAGAGAGCACAAGCAGGGGGAGTGGCATGCAGAGGCAGAGGGAGAAGCAGGCTCCCCACTGAGCACGGAGCCTGATGCGGGGCTGGATCACAGGACCCCGGGATCATGACCTGAGCTGAAGGCAGTTATTTAACCAACCGAGGCACCCAGGCATCCCTAGACACCCAAATATTTTTAAAGTAACTGAATACATGGTTATGAGTGAACATTCTTCTTTCATAAAGACCAAGTATTGAAGACATAAGTGGATTTTTATGTCTTCTTTATACATTGTATAGTTCAAGCTTTATAGTTTTGTGAAAGAATAAATTAGTTAACTAACTTAAATTTATTGCATTTCAGAAGTTTGCAAAACCTATTTGCCTTGCCAGGGAAGGACTATTGCAATTTGCAATTCTGTTTTCTAGTCTTAGTGACAATTATTCTTGTTTGCATATTTGGATGGGGAGAGACAATGACAAAGCTCTTGGATTTGCAACAGAACAGGGTTTTTGAACACACAAAAAAATCACACACACATAAATGTATGTACATATGTGTATACACACACACACACACACACACTCACTCACTCACTCGCTATCAGAAGATCCTGAGCTCTCCTGGCCATATTTGTTGATGCTAGACATAAAGGTTTAGACCAAGAACAGATCTCAGGGTGCCTGGGTGGCTCAGTCGTTGAGCGTCTGCCTTCGGCTCAGGTCATGATCCCAGGGTCCTGCTCCGCGGGAGGCCTGCTTCTCCCTCTCCCACTCCCTCTGCTTGTGTTCCCTCTCTCGCTGTCTCTCTCTGTCAAATAAATAAATAAAATCTTAAAAAAAAAAAGAACAGCTCTCAAAGAGATAAAAATCTGTCAATTGCTTTTCTTACATGTTAGACTCTCCTAGCTTGTGATATAAATGATAACAGTTTATTCTAGGAGTGGAAAGATGGCTTAATGTTAGAAAAATTCTGTCCTTTGGCACATTTATAGATTAAAGGTCGAAAATATTTTAATGCTTTCAAAGAAAGCATTTGATAAAATTCAAAATGTATTTATGATTTTAAAATCTTTTAGCAAAATGGAAATGGAAGGAAATTTCCTTAACCCAATAAAAGTTACCTACCACAGTAAATATCATTCTCAGTGGTGACAGATTAGGACAATTCCCTTTAAAATTAGGAGCAGGACAATTATGAACTGTCATCTCTTATATGGAGCGTTGCACTTGAGGTGTTAGCCTGTGTGTGTGTGTGTGTGTGCTTTAAGATTTTATTTATTTATTTGAGAGAGAGACAGAGACAGAGCATGAGCAGAGGGAAGGAGGCAGAGGGAGAGGGAGAGGCAGACTCCCGGCTGAGCAGGGAGACTGACATGGGGCTCCATCCCAGGATCCTGAGATCATGACCTGAGCCAACAGCAGCGCTTAACATACTGAGCCACCCAGATGCCCCTAGCCTGTGTGGTTTTGACACAGTTATAAATAAACAGTGGAAAAGAAAAGGGAACCAAATCAAGGACCTGTACTGAATGGAAAATGCTCTTTTGAGAGAACAGGTATTGTGGATGATCTGGTAAATGGATCAGGAACAATTGGTTATTCCATATAGGAAGTATTAGAGAGGGTCTCTACCTTATGGTGTTTACCAAAATTAAATCCAGATGGCTTAAGGACTTAAATATAAAAAATAAAACTTGGGGAGCCTGGATGGTTCAGCCCGTTAAGCGTCCAACTCTTGCATTTGGCTCAGGTCATGATCTCAGGGTTGTGAGATCCAGCTCTGAGTGGGTCTCCATGCTGGGCATGAAGACTGCTTAAGAGTCTTTCTCTGCGCCCCACCTCCCTCTCTAAAAAAGAGAAAAAAGAAACTTTAAAACTACTGGCTTCAGGAAAAGAAACAAGAAATACAAAGATCGATAACTTCCAGGAAAAAATTATAAATAAATAAGTTAAAGACAACCCAAAGTAGAAGGGCAATATAATTGAACAAGAGTTTCACAGATGTCAATGCTACCTAGAGCAAACATTCAATGCCATCTCCATAAAAATACCATCCACTTTTTTCAAAGAAATGGAACAAATAATCCTAAAATTTGTATGGAACCAGAAAAGACCCCGAATAGCCAGAGGAATGTTGAAAAAGAAAAGCAAAGCTGGCAGCCTCACAATTCTGGACTTCCAGCTCTATTACAAAGCTGTCCTCATCAAGACAGTATGGTACTGGCACAAAAACAGGCACATAGATCAATGGAACAGAATAGAGAGCCCAGAAATGGACCCTCAACTCTATGGTCAACTCATCTTGGACAAAGCAGAAAAGAATGTCCAATGGAAAAAAGACAGTCTCTTCAACAAATGGTGTTGGGAAAATTGGACAGCCACATGCAGAAGAATGAAACTGGGTCATTTCCGTACACTACACACAAAAATAGACTCCAAATGTTTGAAAGACCTCAATGTGAGACAGGAGTCCATCAAAATCCTAAAGGAGAATCCAGGCAGCAACCTCTTCAACCTCAGCCACAGCAACTTCTTCCTAGAAACATCACCAAAGGCAAGGGAAGCAAGGGCAAAAATGAACTATTGGGACTTCAGCAAGATAAAAAGCTTTTGCATAGCAAAAGAAACAGTCCACAAAACCAAAAGACAACTGACAGAATGGGAGAAGATATTTGCAAATGACATATCAGATAAAGGGCTAGTATCCAAAATCTATAAAGAACATCTTAAACTCAACACCCAAAGAACAAATGATCCAATCAAGAAATGGAGAGAAGACAAGAACAGACATTTTTCCAAAGAAGACATCCAAATGGCCAACAGACACATGAAAAAGTGCTCAATATCGCTCGTCATCAGGGAAATCCAAATCAAATCCTCAATGAGATACCACCTCACACCAGTCAGAATGGCTAAAATTAACAAGTCAGGAAACAACAGATATTGGCGGGGTTGCAGAGAAAGGGGAACCCTCCTACACTGTTGGTGGGAATGCAAGCTGGTGCAGCCACTCTGGAAAACAGTATGGAGGTTCCTCAAAAAGTTGAAAATAGAGCTACCATATGATCCAACAATTGCACTACTGGGTATTTACCCCAAAGATACAAATGTAGGGATCCGAAAGGGTACATGCACCCCGATGTTTATAGCAGCAATGTCCACAATAGCCAAACTGTGGAAAGAGCCAAGATGTCCATCGACAGATGA
>NW_025410487.1:0-7356 GCF_002201575.2 Neomonachus schauinslandi
CTCCCCGTCCACATGGCTGGCCAGCCCGAGGCCCTGAGCCCCGCCTGCCCAGACACCTTCCTGTGCTTCTCACGATGTTTGGAGTCTCTGGCTCAGAAGGCAGGTTTCTTTCCTGGTGGTTTCCAATCTGTATCCCAGTTTTGCTCTGAGCAGGAGGAGTGCAGGTTTCTCTGGTTCATTGTCTTGGTTTCTGTGTCTCTGTCTGTCCCTGAGCCTTGTTCTTTGGGCCACACCCCCAAGGCGTGCTGGGACGCTGCTGTGCCCAGGCAGCCCCACCCCCAGGACTGGCGTCTCTGTCCCCTGAGACCCGCTGAGCCCCACGGTGCCGGGGGAAAAGGTGTGCAGATGTGCATGGTTGGAGGTGCCGCCTACTCTGGCCTGCACTCGGCCTGGGGGCTCTCAGCCAGGAGGTGATGGCAGGGGTGCCCGGGGCTGTCACTCTAGGAAAGCCTTGGGGGCCGGGGATGAGCAAAGTGCAGAAGGAAGCCCCCAGCCCCTGCCTGGCCAGGCCCTGCTGTGATGTCTCTGAAGCTGAGTGTGGGTACCCATGAGTATGATCCCCAAACATCGTGGGGCCTCAAGCGAGTCTCATCCTGGCCTGGGTGTGGCTCCTGCAGGCTCCTGAGCATGTTCTAGAGGCTCTGTCACCCACCCACCCTCTCTCACATCTCAGGGTCCTGGACGCTCAGGGGGAGGGGTCGGGCTGGGGAGGAGACACAGCAGCATGGCCCTCCCTTGTCCTGGGCATTGGGCACCCTGCCTGTCAGGGTGGGGTGTGCTGGGGGCGGGCGGGGGGGTGCAGAGGGCCTTAGGAAGCAGGAGGTCTTATACCTGGAGAACCTGAAGCCCAGAGAAGGGAGGGGTTTGGCTAAGGCTAGTTGTGGTCTCTCCCACATCTCTCTTCCTGTTGTCTCTGGCCCAGGGCCAGCTGGTGGGGTCTCTCTGGACACTGTTGCCCGGCTGGACATGTTCTCTTGATCTGATCCCCCCTCTTCCCCACTCTTGCCTGCTGCAGAAGGGGGTGGGAAGTGGGGGTCCCCAAGAAGCCTGGTCTGGTGGGGAGGTCCTGTGAGGGAGGGTCCCAAAGGGTTCAGGGCTTGTCTCTGTTGCTGCTTCGGGGGCCCTCCAAGACCTGGAGCAGTGTGAGGGGGACATATGCTGAGACTGTGGCCTCCTTGGGGTATGAGGCCAGTTTGGGGAGGGGAGGCCATGGGCCAGCCCCCACTGTTGCTCTTGGTTCCATTTCCAAAACGGCAGTGGGCAGCAGCCCGCCCCCCACCCCGGGCGCTGCCGCCCCATGGGAACTAAGGGGTGCCTTGTGCCTGGTGGGGAGCTACCATCCCTCAACCCACCAGGACTAGACACTTGTGCAGCTTTCTCCACTTTCTCCACCTTACATCTTGGGGGAGGGGTAAAGCCAGGCAAACAGCCCTGTCTTGCTGTGCTCACCACCCCCTCCGCAAGCGCCCAGCCCCTGGATGGGCAAGTGGTCCTCGGTCCGCCCCCTTCGCAGTCCCACCGCCTGGGGCCACGCAGAGGGGCGTGTAGGGGGAAAGAAGGGGGAGCAACGAGGCCGCATCTCTGCAGGGAAAGTCTCTGGCCCCACTGTGCGCCCCGATCTGCACCCCGCTTACGTCCCGCTCTACACCCGGCTCTGCGCCCCGAGCCCCGCTCTGCATTCCGTGCTCCTCGACTCTGCGCCCCGCGCCCCGCTCTGCGCCCGCCGCCTAGCCCGCGCCCCCGGCCCCCACCCCGCAGGGGGCGGGCACGGGGTGTGGTGCGGGCGGCACGAGTGACAGCGCTCTCCTCGCGCGGCGCCGCCACGGGGCGCAGTGTCAGCGCGCACAGCCCGCCGCGGGCCGCCCAGCCTGCGGGGCGATGCCGCCCGCGGCCCATTCCGAGCCCGAGCCCGAGGCCGGCTGCTGACTGCGCCCCTGGCCCCCGCCGCAGCCGCCGCGGAGACAATGGACGCGGGAGCGGCCCCGCGGAAGCACAGTAGCTGCCGAGCCGCTCCCGGGGCTGTGCCTGGGCCCGGTGGACGCGCGGGGGCGCCGCTGCTGGGGCGGGTCGGGGCCGACGCGGAGTGGGGGCGCCCGGCTGCCTCTGCTGCGCGGCGGAGCGGTGGAGCTAGCGGCCTCCGAGGTCCAGACCCCGCAGGGAGGGCTGGGATGTTGGAGGGGGCGGGCGGGGGTTGTGGGTGCGGGATCGCGTCCTGGGCTCTCTTGGAGGCCGCAGGTCCGCGGAGGCATCTGGGGCTACCCCCTGACTGAGAACTTTCCTCCCCTGGTTTAGGGTGGATAGGGCCCTGGGGCTGTGCCCCTGTGCCAGGCTGAGCCCTGCTGAGCACAGATAGGGCACCCTGTCCCCTCACCCGGTGTGGATGGTGCAGCGGGGGCCCGGCCATCCATTTGGGTCTGTGGTGCGGTCTGGGCGGATTGCGGCCGCCGCTGGCCTGGGCCCATCTGCTTGGCTGCAGGTGTTGCTCTGGTCCCTGACTGGAGCTAGCAGAGGGTGCCGGGGGACCTGCCCTGGCAGGGGACCCAGCCAGGCTCCAGGGTGGCCCTACCCAGGCTGTCTGTAGGGTGCTGGTACCGAGGGTGGGAAAGCAGTGCCTCCTGGAGTTCAGGGCCGGCTGACAGAGCTATGGGGCACCTGTTAGGGTAGGTGGACACTTCTGGGGCCGGCAGACGGAAGATGCCAGGGGCACAGGAGGTCTCCCCTCCCCTCCCCTCTACCTCCACCCTGCCCAGTGACCCTGGAGGCAGACAGAATGACCGCTGACTCCCCAGCCAGGCTGGCCTTTCTCCCATGGCCTTCCCACCCCTCATCCATGGCACTGTACCTTGTTTGTGTCCTTTCTGTGCCCTATGCCCTGATCTCCCAGAGGTGATGCTCAGCTCTCCTGGCACCTGGGCCACGGTGCCGAAGTGCTTGTCCTGAGGAACCCATTTGGGTCCTGCCAGGGTCCTTCAAGCCCAAAGACTCAGTCAGGGAGCTGTAGCCACAGAGGGGAGTTCGGGCCCCTGAGCCTGGGGGGCAGGTCAGAGTTGGGGACAAGAGCCGGCGTATCTGCCCCGAGATCCGACTGTGGCCCCTGCCTGGGGGTGCAGAAGGGATGGGCTCTGCAGCCTCCCAAGCCCCCGCTTCATCGTAGTTCTCGCTGAACTTAACCCGTGGCCACGTCCTCTGTATGGCCCTAAGGAGAGGGTCTGGGGGTCCCAGGACGCAGGGGTGTGTGTGGCAGGTGGAGTGTGTGCTGTTGTGTGACTGAAGGGTCCTTCAGCCCCCTTCCCCAAGGCTGAACATCTTGGTGGCCCAATCCTGGCCTGCGCCTGGCCAGAGGCTGGGGCTCTGCCCTCCACCCCCGCCCCCCGCCCCCCCAGAGGCAAGAGAGCTGACACTTCTTGGGGGGTTGGGACTCAGTGTGAGCATGGGCTAGGCAGTGCCCTCTGCGCCTGGGGCTCCCCAGAGGGTGGGCCTGGTGGCCTTGACGTCTTGGATCCTGGCCCACCTGAGCTTCGAAGTGGGCATGGAGCTGGGGTGGGGTCTGCCAGGGTCCTGCGGGTCACCCAGCCGCCAGCAGCACTGATGGTGCTGCTGCTGGGGAACAGCTGCGAGCACAGGGAGGATGTTTGGCTGGCCGTGACCCCTCCTGAGTGTGGTCAGCCAGGGACCTCCTCAGCTGGTGCTTGAGCCAGGTCTGTGGGGTCCCATAGGTGCCAGAGGGGCCTGGGACCCATGCAGACCCCCTGGTGGGGACCGGTGGCCTGGTCCCACCCACTAGGCCCTCACTCCCGGAAGCTGGGCGTTCAGATTACATAACCCGCCCGCCCCGCCCCCCCGCAGATCCTTGTAAGTGGCGGGAGCCAGGTTTGACAATAGGAGTTGTAATTGGATTTTAATTTTTAATGTTTGCAGTAGATGAAGAGGTGCGGGCCCGTTGGTACGTATTTTGTTACACTGTGCCTAATAGGGCCACTTCATTAGCAGGTCACTGTCCTGTCGGAAGGAGGGAGTCGGGCTGCCTGCCACCCACTCCGGTGCAGTGCAGGGCAGGGCAAGGGCTGGGCTGCCAGTGGGCACTCCTGTCACCACTGGCCACCCTGCCCCTCCCTCTTGTGCACTCACGTCCACGGAAGTCCCCAGGCCCTGTGAGCTGAGAAGGGGCAGCCGCTGGAGGCTTGGGATCCCAGCCACGGGAAATCCAGCTTCCATTGCAGGCCTGGCCAGGCCTTTTGACCCCAAGGACCACTGGGTACAGTTGGCCCTGGACCTTTGGGGCTCTGCCTGCCTCTCCCAACTGCCCGGCCGGCCCCTGGGAGCCAGGAGTCTGTATGTGACCCAGTTTCCCAGGTGCTGGGGGTCGGTGCAAACCGGGCTGCCCCTTGGGCCTCCAGGTGGCCTCAGGCCCTGGGCGGAAGCAGGACCCCTGTGCCATCGGCCCCATCCCCCACCCCGAGCTTGAGGGGTCGCGGGAGGCAGGACAGCTCCGTCCCCCTGCACTGCCCGCCCTCTGGATTATTCTTAGGTCTGTCGTGTAACACGCACAGCACAGGGAGCAAGGGCTCCTGGGAGCTGTCTCCAGCGGCTGCCGCCACGAACGGAGCTTTTGTCCCTTCTACCTGCCCAGCGCCGGGGACAAAGGAGGCTGCCTGGTCACCGAACCCAGCCGAGAGCTGGCCAGCCTGGCCTGTGGAGAGGGGGCCTGGGGCCAGCAGGGGCTCCTGGGCTCCGAGGCTCCCGGGGGCTGAGTCCGGGGGCCTCAGCCTGCACGAGTGCATGTGTGTTCTCCCAGGCACGGTGGTCTCGGGAGGGCGTCCACCCCAGTCCTGTCTGGCCCCTCACAGCCTTTCTTCCTGCCTTCTTTCCACCCCCTCTGTGCTCCCAGAAGCCTCCGGGGATTGATTCTGGGGTCTCCACCCCCACAGAGCAGAGCAGGCTCCTCACCTGTTCCTCCGCGCCTGCATCAGACCCTGGTGGGCGGTGGGCGGGAGGCTCCAGGAGGATGGGGCTGGAACTGGCAAGCAGGCTGGGCCTAGAGGGGCCCGGGGCAGGGCGTCCACTCAGCCCAGAGTCTGAGTGGGAAAGGCCCCGGAGCACTCAACTCAGCTGGGTCCCGTGTGGTCGTCACCTCTCCCCAACCCTGCTGGACCCGCGTGTGGACCCCGACACTCACATACACGTGCACAGACACGCAGTCATAGGACCCGAAGCCTCCAGGCTGCTCAGGGGAAGGAGGTGAGCTGGCTGGCATATCGGGTCCCCCACTTTCCATCCTAAGACTCTGCTGTACTCAGAGGGGACTTGGCAGCTGGGCCAGTGTGAGGAGCCAGGAGAAACACAGGCACGATGGGGATGCCAGGGACGGCGTGGGCCTGAGCTGACGACCCTGGGAGGCAGAAAGGCAGAGAAGGGTGGGGGCCGTCTCTGAAATGTCCCTCTGCTCTGTCTCTCAGGAAGAGCCCAGGGAGGCCTCTGACCCAGGCTAGGCACCTGCTTCCCCAGCGTTGCCTCTCCTGGTCCCCTTACCCGCTGTGGTCACCTAACCAGCTGGCCCTCCGTCCTCCTCTAGAGAGCTTGGGGTTCTGATCAAACCAGTCCCACAAAGCGTGCAGCTCCTGCCAGTGTTGGGGGCCCCAAGGCCACTGTGGACCTTGTGTAGGTGGCCCCCAGGCAGCTAGACCTGGCAGAAGCACCCACCTTATCAGGAAGGCTGCTTTCTCCGTGAATCCCACGGGAGACGCTCCTCCAGACCAGCCTGAGAGGGCCTTGTAATGCCCGCGGTGGCCAGAGCAAATGAGCACGAACCTTTATCCCCGCCTGGAGGCTGGGAGCCCCAGATCAAGGTGTTCAGGGCTGCGCTCCCTCCAGAGGTTCTAAGGGAGGATCCTTCCTGCTTCTTCCAGCCCTGGGGGCCCCCGGAGTCCCTCCAATCTCTGCCTGTCTTCACATGGCCTGGTCCCCCTTGTGTCTTCACCTCTTTCTTATAAAGACACTTGTCATTGGATTTAGGACCCATCTGGAGTGATCCAGGATGAGCTCATCTCAAGATGCTTACCTTGATTACACCTGCAAAGATCTTCTTCTGCATAAGTTCTGGGCTGTGGGTGCATCTTTTGGAGGCCGCCACTTGGCCCTCTATAACGGTTGTGTTGTGCACCCCCTATACCCCTGCTCTACACCTGCAAGCCAGAGGCAGGCCACATCTCACACCCCGGGGCCCCACAGGCTGAGGACGTGCTGAGTGCATGAGCGGAGCTGCTCCACACAGCCCCTGACTGGCCTGACTCTTGGGTCCCCACCACCCTAGGCTCACCTTGGGCTGGGCACGGGCTCCAGAGGCTCCTGAGGGAGGCTGGAGATGTGCCCTGGAGGTCCTGGCCTCCTGGGGGATGTGGAGGCCCTCCTTCAGTGAATGGCTGCTCCTGGATCCTGCCAGCCACTGGTCAGGGCCACCCCAAGGGGTGGGGTCTCCCAAGTGCCGTTTTAATCAAAGCTGGCTATTTTGTTGGTGAGGGGAGGGCCGGCCTCGGTGGGCTGAGCGGCGGCCTGCAGCCTGCGGTCTTGGGGTCTTGAGTGCATCTCTGTACCAGAGTGGATCCAGCAGCCCCCTGGGGCACTGGCCAGCGGCTCTGCCTAGGCACCCCTGGCCTCAGCATTGCCCTGAGCGGCCCTCGAGCTGTAGTGGGCTTTGCGTGTTACCTGGGAGCACGGAAAACAGCCTCGAGAGAGGTGGGGGCATTTCCCACCCGCCCCTAGAGATGGGCCTTTGAACCGAGCTCCCAGGTGAAGCTGCCCGCCGAGGGCCACCCTTGAGGAAACTCAGGTGTGAGGGTGGGTGGAGGGCGGAGATCAGGTCCATGGGGAGCTCCGCTATTGCAGGCTGACTTTTGCTGGAAGGTGAAGCCCAGGCCTTGGCCTTGAGCCCGGGCAGACTTGGGTTGGCTCCCCGTTCTGCCACCAGCCCCTGTGTGGCTTTGGCAGGGGACCTGGTGTGAGCGTCTTCACCTGTGCCGCGGGCAGGGGGCCAGAGGCTGTGTGCAGAGTTCCGATCCAGCCGCTGCTGGGCACCACTGCTGCTTGCCCTCCCCGACCCCACAGGAGCAAGGCCGAGAGGCCAGGGCGGTGGCCCAAGGGGCCTCCTCCCTCCCTGCTCCCTGGTGCTCTCCCGAACCAGCTGTTCCCTGGAGAGCCACCCGTCCTTGGCTCTTCCTGCTGGGGCGCAGAGGTGAGGGGTCAGGAGGCTGGCTCTGGGCTGGAACAGCCTCTGGCATGGTGGGCCTCAGTGTCCCTGCATTCAGCCCCTGGGTCACGAGACTCCTTGGGATGCAAGTGAGCCACTGGTCTGTACCCAGG
>NW_025410488.1:0-7329 GCF_002201575.2 Neomonachus schauinslandi
GCTCATGTTGGGCAGGGAGCAGTTGTAAAGCATGGTGCTGGAGGGAGTGGAGCTCTGAAGGTCAGTTTCAAAGGCTGATTCCTCTCTCTGGTGTAAACCCTAGTCCTTTCCAGGGCTTTATATTCTGTCAGCCATGGGTGTGGTGACCAAATGCACCATTACCCCCCCTTTTACCCTATTTACCCATTTTTCCATTTGTTATTTAGCCACCTCACGCGAGTCCTTTACCTCATAAAATGCTTTACCCTGGCTTCCTGCTAAGTCAGGACTCCTCACCAATTATGCTGGTTGGTTAAGTAAGACCTTCAAAGTGACCAACCCATTACCTTGCCAACAACACTTGTTCACAGGGTGTTGATTTGGGGTGACAGCTGTACCCTGCCCCCCAGAGAGGGGCACGTCTATACCTCTTTCTCCTAAAGGAGGAAACGTCTATGCCTCATCCAGCTCCTGTTCAATGAAGACTCTGTGAGAAAAACCATTTAAGGAAGCCCACCTGGAGACTAGACTGTTTGGTAGGGAATCCTGGAAGCTGAGATCAGACCTACGAGGCCATCCTGTTGAACAGCCCTTTGATCTTCCATCCAGGCAAGATGGAGGCAATTCTCCCCTCTCCTTAGGGGGCTGTAGGAAGTCCCCCCAAGCTCCATTTCTACTATTACTCAATGTTCACAGAATGTAAAGAAAACGAACAACTTGGGAATACCTACCCTTACACACAACATGAGTGTCATCACAATGCCTCCTGCTTACTGAGCACCCACTGTTCAAAACACCTCATATGCCTTATCTCCTTCAGGCCTCACAAAACCCTGTGGAGGGTAGATGAGGACACCAAGCCTCCAAGAGGTTTCCTGTGGTTCCAGAGCTCCTATGAGGTGAGCCAGCATTCAAATCCAAACCTTTCTGACTCCAACAGCCATGCTCTCTCCATCACACCAACTGTCTCTCTTCCTATCTCCTCACTGCTGAGATGTAATAATGCACAAATGAATTGAGTTCAAGGAACCTCAACCGCTACTAGACATTATCCCCTCCCAAATTAGAATGGGCCAGGAAACAAAAGCCTGTTCCCTAGTCATTTCTATTCTAATGGAAGAAAGTTTACTAAGTAAGTAATTGTAATACCTGCTAAAAGCTTGAAAAAAGGAAACCCTTGGTTGATTTGATGGAGAAACATCTAAGCCCAGTTCTCCAAAGGATGTGATCCTGAAAAACCGCCACATCATGATATGCTTAATAGCATCTTGTGACCATCAGTACATTTTGGAAAACAGATGTTCTGCCCTCATGCTATTCCAGATGAAGATACAAACTATGAGGATTTTATGTTTAATTGATCAGTACTCAAAACAGGACAAACACTCCTTAAAGCAGTTCCTTTTGGAAGCTATGTACTAATTCCTCCTCTACAGCTACCACTCCGATCACCCCTTCTACAAAGTTGACCTCACAGTCTGGGACACTTTCTTTTGGTTATTCTCATTAAAGGCAAATCTTCATCTTCTGAGGGTGTGTTTATTTTTGAAACCAGCCAGATATAATTTGGAACCAAGCCTAGAGAGTGGGATAAACAATCACACTTAGTAGTGTCTTTAATGGGTCAGAAACACATTGTGACTGTAAAATAATAGTGTACATTTTCTTGGGTGGTTCTGAAAGACATTTCCAATGTGGAGCTTCAAATATGCTTCCATGAAAGACAGCAGATTTGGAGTAAATGTGTGGCCTCCCAGAGCATAATGCTTTGAAGGCACTGCCATCCTTAACCACATTCACAATCCACAACTCTCTGCCCTCCTGCCTGAATCTCTACCTTTAGAGAGATGTGGGATGGATGTGCTGGTTTAAAATCAGTACCAAACTGATTGAAGCCCTATTGGATCAGATCAAATAACATAAAGCAAATAGCTGGATTCATTAGCTTTTCTGTTTCCCTCCTTCTTCTATGCTCCAGGCTTCAAAAGAGAAAAATCTAGACTATGGCACTTTTTTAAAGAATAGGAAAGGAATGCTGTGTTATACATTGGCAAAAAACGTCCATGGGGATCCCTAAACCATTACGGCAGCTTGAACCTCAGAGCAAAATGACCCAGAGGTAAACGTCCCTGTATCTTCAAAAGTGGAGTGTAGAGTTTAGAAAACAGGACTACTCCTACATCTTGAGTAGAAATAACCATGATTGCTGCATAGCTGCATGGTCATTAGATTATAATAGCTGAGAGGATTTGGGTTTATTGAGAAAAGAGCCAAGTTTCAAGTCATTTCCCAGGAATTCTGGAAGGCAGTTGCTTTTTATTTATTCCACTTACTGTGTGCTGTGAATCTTTACCTTTACATAAGCAATGCCATTGTCTCTAGTCAATGACCCTTCAATAAACATGATGAGCAAATCAAATCCTAACAAACAAAAAGGTTTTATACCTGCCCATGTAATTGTGGCAGACGCCGTGGTAAGGCTTCTGGTCACCAGATGTGAGAAAATTGCAGTTGAGGTTTAAAGATACTGTTTATTATGGAAGCCAAGGCTATTTCTGTGGGAGAGATCACATGCAAACTCACCAGTGGCATTTAACCACAGAGTGGAATCAGGGTAGATCTGCTGAGACCATCCTCCCCATGGCAGAACTTTAAAGGTATTAGGAAGCCTCCCCATTCCTTCCCAAAACCATCTTTTCTGATGGCCAGGTACTGGCACTTAAAATGCTCATCATGAGAAATGTAAACTGCATTCTTTGGGAAATGCAAAGTAACATATTGGGCCACTTACAGATTTACTCCATTTTAATGTAGATGAATGGCAAGGAGAGACCAGGAGTGCTATCACTGGACACACACAGACCAAGATACTGATGTTTGCCTAAAAGAGATGAAGAGTTACCCACTGGAGAATTAGAAAAGCAGAAACACTGTTTGATACCAACACCAGCCCACCCTGCTGGGTCAGCCCCAGTTAGAGCTACTTATAAGAACAAGATATAGGGCGTCCATAGACTGTTTCATAAGGGTGTCTGTTGCAAATTTATCAATCACCCAGCCTTACCACATTGGGGGGAGAAATAATGGTGGTGATCCAGGAATTAAACCAACAGGTTTGGCTTTGGGAAAATGCTCAAACAAAATTTCCAATGAGGGACAAGCAGGGGAGGACATGGAGAATCAGCCAGGTCAGTAGTAATATGGGCTGAGCAAAGAGAGGTACAGCACCCCCAAAATAAGATTCAGTGCTCATTACTCATATCCTCTCTAGAGCTGCCATTGTTTCTCTTACACTCAGTCTTCAACTCCCAAAGGGAATGGAGTTTGGAGGTCTTCAGGGACCAAGCCAAATCAGAAAAATGCGAAGTTCATCAGTATGTCTTTAACTCTATCCAGTCTAGAATAGAGGAGTCAAGAAGAACATGAAACAGTCCAAGACAATATAACTTAATAGTCCTAGTCTTCTGGGAAGGCTGGATTCAGGAACCACTCAGAGAAGGGATGAAAACCTATTTATGTGACTGCTCTACAGATCAAAGGGAAGAGCAGATGCCAAGACATTTTAAGAGTTACCCAGTGTATAAAGCAAAGTAAGCTTCATGTTCAGTAAGAATATGTTGTGTTGAACTTTTGCATTAAGTTTACAATCAAGTTGGTGATTTGAAACAGATGTGAAAGAGTCACTGATGTATGGCTTTTTCCCCCAGCATCCCATAGATCCTGCTCTCCCTATGGTCACCAATGATCTCCCTATTACTATGTCCACTGACTTGTCTGAATCCTCAATCTTCCTGACCCTTCAAGAGAGACAGTATCTTCACCTAATTAAAGCCAAGTATACCATAGAATACCGTAAGTGGAATAAATAAGGAACAGTAACACTAATGAGGATTCATGAGAAGGATGCATTGACCATCCCCCCCATCAAAACCCCAACTTCTTTTGACTTCTATGTTGCCTCAGCTGCTTCCCACTCCAATTGTTTATAACCAGATGTCACCTCTCTCCTTGGGAACTGGGCCAAACCAAGGAGGAACCTCATGTCAGGGACTTTGGAAAGTCTGAGGCCACTCCATCATTTCTCCCAGTGGTTTCCAAGGTTATCCCTAGTCTAACATCATCCCCCTTGACAGTCTTAACAACTTCTACAGCTTTAACTGATCATTTCTGTTTAGGTAACTCTCCGACATCTCTCCCAAATCCAGTCATTCTCTTCCAGCTCTCTCCACTGGAGCTCCACTGGTGTTTCATTTTCTCAGGCTCAAAAGTGTCCCTCATGTTGACCCAAAGTAGATATTTAATCAGTACTAGTTTCCTTCCTTCTCTCTCCATTGTTCCTTTACCTCCAATCAGCTTCCATATCCTGGGCTGTGCCTCTGAAATCCACCCCTCCCTCGGCCCACCACTCTCCCCCCAACTCAGTCTACTGTCCATCATCAGCCTCCCAATTGTTCTTCCTTCTTTCCCACCCAACCCCATCAACTTCTAGGACCCATCACAACCCAGCTTATATGTAGCTGCCAGATAGATCATATGCCAAACTTCCTTACAAGCAAATCTCACAGATAACCATGAAAAGCACCACCAGATATGTTCATCCATGACTACTTTGCAGTTTCATCTTCCACCACCATATTTATGCTTTGCTCCAGCTGGAAATTGGTCTGTCGAGCTCTAGATACACTCATCTCCTTACCAGGCATAGCTCATGTTCAGAAAAACTTTCCCTCTTGTCAGACCGGCA
Organism: Neomonachus schauinslandi; assembly: GCF_002201575.2. Classification (NCBI taxonomy): domain Eukaryota; kingdom Metazoa; phylum Chordata; class Mammalia; order Carnivora; family Phocidae; genus Neomonachus; species Neomonachus schauinslandi. The sequence continues at coordinate 4,724 of NW_025410488.1, forward strand.
CACACTCATCTGTCCAAACATACCCCATCAAACTTTATTTCAGAATTATGCTAATATCATATAGTAATCATTGATTGAAGTTGGAAGGGAAGTACTTAAAGTTTTAATAACCTTCTCATGAATACTTATTAGTGTTACTGTTCCTTTATTCCAATTACAGTATTCTATGGTTTTACACTAGGCTTTAATTGGGTGAAGATACAGTCTCTGTTTAAAGACAAGCAGATAATATTTGTATGAATGGAATTTTTGGGTTTTCAAAGCCCTGATTGAGCTCTACCTCCTCTTGGAGCCTCTTTTTACCACTCTTTCACACTTCAAACTATAGAAATGATCCCTGAAAGTATAGTCTTTCTCTCACACTTCAGAAATTCATCATTCTTCATTTACACCTTTCTTGAGCCACATTGATGTTTGTCTGTAGCAGGGTTGTCTCTTTGTCTTGTCCACTCTAGATATGAACATGCTGTGGGCTAGGACTGGGGCTCACTTATCTGTGTGTTCTCAGTGCTCCACACAGTAGTGACACACACAGGAGATGGTTGATTGCAGTTGTGTAGGTTAGATAGTGTCAAATTAAATGAAGAATTGAGATGGTGGCCAATAGAATTGAGAGCTTTAATAATTCAGATATGAGTCAAGTGGGGGGTAGGATTAATGTCTGTTGGGGGAGACAATGAACACTGGTCTTTCTTGAAATTATAAGAAATAAAGTGATACAGAAGTTACAGAAGAACATTTTAGACCTATTTATAAAGACCTAGAGGAAAGAGGGAACTTGAAAAGAGGGAGGTAGGGAGATGCACTTGCCTGCATTTAAAGGGTCTTTGGATTACAAAGTGTTGAGTATAACAAGTGGGTAACAAGAGGAACCAGTCTGGCAAAGATAAGTTGGAGTCCAATTAAATGTGATATGGCAACATAATACCAAGTCACACTTTCCTATGGGCAACTGAAGACCTAGGACTTGAGCTAAAATGAGAGCTTTGGGAGTCGTCAGCATAGAGGTGCTAGTTCTCCCTGAACAGGGATAGAGAAAAAGAAACACAGCAGAGGATCTAGGCATTTCCTCCAGTTGCAACAGAAAGGGGAAAGTCAGGCTAATAGGAGCTGGAGAACAGGTAGTAGGAGATATAACAAGAGGACCCAGAGTGTGAGGGTTTATGGAAATCATTGAAGGTACATTTTGAGGGAAAGGCAGGTATCTATATTAGCAATACCAGTACAGCTGACAAGTTGAAAGGAGAGGATAGCTTCTCTTTCAGCAGTTTCTACAGAAACTGATCTTTAGGCAGTTTAGGAGAAAGGGGAGCAGAGAATCAACCCTGAGTGATGAGGGTGACAGTGGGAGATAGCAGTGAGGTTTGGGGAGGACTCTCAGTATTGCCAAGGACCCTGCAGCCAAGGCAAGATGGTCATGAGTGCTGGAGGCCAGGTTTTCTGTACAGTGTTCCCTTGGTGGGAACCTCCCAGGAGGACAGAACCCCTTCCCCATCATTTGCCAGTGGAACATATTGGCTGGGGTCAGTCATTTAATGCATTTCTTCCTAACAAAGGGATATTTTTATGAAACAGCCACAGCAGGTTATTTACAGTACATAAATATGAATGAGAAACACATTTACTATGCCAGAGAAATAAAGTTTATTGGGAAGTAAATGAAGAAGCTTCCTTGCATTCCAGAGAATACCAAAGAAGCAAGAAAAGCAGGAAACACAATACATGCAGGAAATGCCCTAAAAGTAATACCTGGAGCTCGGATCACAGGGAGCTGGACATCTTCAGAAACAAAGACACTCAAACTTCAATAGGAAGGGATTTTCCAGACATTGGAAGTTAATGACGTGTGTCTTTGTTTGTTGAATCTGGAAAGCATTTCCACGTCTAGAAATACCACATTTGGCATGGCTAGGCTTCTAACTGGCAGTTGAGCTCCAACAAAAGCAGGACCTAAGGACTTTTCCTGTGCTTGATCTGAATGGCTTCATTGTTGTCTTCAAAGAGGATGCAAGTTCTTAAATTAAGAGCAACGCATTTGAGAGTTGCCACAGGACCCACAGGAATTTCCGCAAGCGTTGGTGGTGGCACATGGGTTGCAGGGGAGCCTGGGAGGACAGAGATTTAGAATGGATTGGGAATTGTGGAGAGAGCCCTAAGGTACCTAATGAAACAACCCATGAATTCTCAGTGGTCGGAGATAGTTGGAATCAAATTTGATTGTTATCAAATCCTTCTCCCCATCCCAGAAGGCCTTATGCTGAGGTGGAAAATTGTCCTTTTGAAAAATATGTTCTCATGCTCTTGAGCTCTCATGGAACTAACACAATCTGCCTTACCCAACAGTTATTGTAACAATCTCTCCACCACCACTTCTCCATTGTTAGCTCCCTGAGGCAGGGGATGTATGCCCTTCATTTTCAACCTTCAATTTCTGCTTAACTGTCACATAGTGAATTCTCTATAAACGCATGTTGTTTTGTGAGTTGAAAATGTGGCCCAAATGTGTATGCTCACAATGTCTTGTAGTCCCACCACGTGTTTCCCAGAGTTCTTTGCCTCCTACTCACTTGCAGTCCTCGCTCTCCAGCAGGCCCCGGTACGTGTTG
>NW_025410489.1:0-7329 GCF_002201575.2 Neomonachus schauinslandi
GCTCATGTTGGGCAGGGAGCAGTTGTAAAGCATGGTGCTGGAGGGAGTGGAGCTCTGAAGGTCAGTTTCAAAGGCTGATTCCTCTCTCTGGTGTAAACCCTAGTCCTTTCCAGGGCTTTATATTCTGTCAGCCATGGGTGTGGTGACCAAATGCACCATTACCCCCCCTTTTACCCTATTTACCCATTTTTCCATTTGTTATTTAGCCACCTCACGCGAGTCCTTTACCTCATAAAATGCTTTACCCTGGCTTCCTGCTAAGTCAGGACTCCTCACCAATTATGCTGGTTGGTTAAGTAAGACCTTCAAAGTGACCAACCCATTACCTTGCCAACAACACTTGTTCACAGGGTGTTGATTTGGGGTGACAGCTGTACCCTGCCCCCCAGAGAGGGGCACGTCTATACCTCTTTCTCCTAAAGGAGGAAACGTCTATGCCTCATCCAGCTCCTGTTCAATGAAGACTCTGTGAGAAAAACCATTTAAGGAAGCCCACCTGGAGACTAGACTGTTTGGTAGGGAATCCTGGAAGCTGAGATCAGACCTACGAGGCCATCCTGTTGAACAGCCCTTTGATCTTCCATCCAGGCAAGATGGAGGCAATTCTCCCCTCTCCTTAGGGGGCTGTAGGAAGTCCCCCCAAGCTCCATTTCTACTATTACTCAATGTTCACAGAATGTAAAGAAAACGAACAACTTGGGAATACCTACCCTTACACACAACATGAGTGTCATCACAATGCCTCCTGCTTACTGAGCACCCACTGTTCAAAACACCTCATATGCCTTATCTCCTTCAGGCCTCACAAAACCCTGTGGAGGGTAGATGAGGACACCAAGCCTCCAAGAGGTTTCCTGTGGTTCCAGAGCTCCTATGAGGTGAGCCAGCATTCAAATCCAAACCTTTCTGACTCCAACAGCCATGCTCTCTCCATCACACCAACTGTCTCTCTTCCTATCTCCTCACTGCTGAGATGTAATAATGCACAAATGAATTGAGTTCAAGGAACCTCAACCGCTACTAGACATTATCCCCTCCCAAATTAGAATGGGCCAGGAAACAAAAGCCTGTTCCCTAGTCATTTCTATTCTAATGGAAGAAAGTTTACTAAGTAAGTAATTGTAATACCTGCTAAAAGCTTGAAAAAAGGAAACCCTTGGTTGATTTGATGGAGAAACATCTAAGCCCAGTTCTCCAAAGGATGTGATCCTGAAAAACCGCCACATCATGATATGCTTAATAGCATCTTGTGACCATCAGTACATTTTGGAAAACAGATGTTCTGCCCTCATGCTATTCCAGATGAAGATACAAACTATGAGGATTTTATGTTTAATTGATCAGTACTCAAAACAGGACAAACACTCCTTAAAGCAGTTCCTTTTGGAAGCTATGTACTAATTCCTCCTCTACAGCTACCACTCCGATCACCCCTTCTACAAAGTTGACCTCACAGTCTGGGACACTTTCTTTTGGTTATTCTCATTAAAGGCAAATCTTCATCTTCTGAGGGTGTGTTTATTTTTGAAACCAGCCAGATATAATTTGGAACCAAGCCTAGAGAGTGGGATAAACAATCACACTTAGTAGTGTCTTTAATGGGTCAGAAACACATTGTGACTGTAAAATAATAGTGTACATTTTCTTGGGTGGTTCTGAAAGACATTTCCAATGTGGAGCTTCAAATATGCTTCCATGAAAGACAGCAGATTTGGAGTAAATGTGTGGCCTCCCAGAGCATAATGCTTTGAAGGCACTGCCATCCTTAACCACATTCACAATCCACAACTCTCTGCCCTCCTGCCTGAATCTCTACCTTTAGAGAGATGTGGGATGGATGTGCTGGTTTAAAATCAGTACCAAACTGATTGAAGCCCTATTGGATCAGATCAAATAACATAAAGCAAATAGCTGGATTCATTAGCTTTTCTGTTTCCCTCCTTCTTCTATGCTCCAGGCTTCAAAAGAGAAAAATCTAGACTATGGCACTTTTTTAAAGAATAGGAAAGGAATGCTGTGTTATACATTGGCAAAAAACGTCCATGGGGATCCCTAAACCATTACGGCAGCTTGAACCTCAGAGCAAAATGACCCAGAGGTAAACGTCCCTGTATCTTCAAAAGTGGAGTGTAGAGTTTAGAAAACAGGACTACTCCTACATCTTGAGTAGAAATAACCATGATTGCTGCATAGCTGCATGGTCATTAGATTATAATAGCTGAGAGGATTTGGGTTTATTGAGAAAAGAGCCAAGTTTCAAGTCATTTCCCAGGAATTCTGGAAGGCAGTTGCTTTTTATTTATTCCACTTACTGTGTGCTGTGAATCTTTACCTTTACATAAGCAATGCCATTGTCTCTAGTCAATGACCCTTCAATAAACATGATGAGCAAATCAAATCCTAACAAACAAAAAGGTTTTATACCTGCCCATGTAATTGTGGCAGACGCCGTGGTAAGGCTTCTGGTCACCAGATGTGAGAAAATTGCAGTTGAGGTTTAAAGATACTGTTTATTATGGAAGCCAAGGCTATTTCTGTGGGAGAGATCACATGCAAACTCACCAGTGGCATTTAACCACAGAGTGGAATCAGGGTAGATCTGCTGAGACCATCCTCCCCATGGCAGAACTTTAAAGGTATTAGGAAGCCTCCCCATTCCTTCCCAAAACCATCTTTTCTGATGGCCAGGTACTGGCACTTAAAATGCTCATCATGAGAAATGTAAACTGCATTCTTTGGGAAATGCAAAGTAACATATTGGGCCACTTACAGATTTACTCCATTTTAATGTAGATGAATGGCAAGGAGAGACCAGGAGTGCTATCACTGGACACACACAGACCAAGATACTGATGTTTGCCTAAAAGAGATGAAGAGTTACCCACTGGAGAATTAGAAAAGCAGAAACACTGTTTGATACCAACACCAGCCCACCCTGCTGGGTCAGCCCCAGTTAGAGCTACTTATAAGAACAAGATATAGGGCGTCCATAGACTGTTTCATAAGGGTGTCTGTTGCAAATTTATCAATCACCCAGCCTTACCACATTGGGGGGAGAAATAATGGTGGTGATCCAGGAATTAAACCAACAGGTTTGGCTTTGGGAAAATGCTCAAACAAAATTTCCAATGAGGGACAAGCAGGGGAGGACATGGAGAATCAGCCAGGTCAGTAGTAATATGGGCTGAGCAAAGAGAGGTACAGCACCCCCAAAATAAGATTCAGTGCTCATTACTCATATCCTCTCTAGAGCTGCCATTGTTTCTCTTACACTCAGTCTTCAACTCCCAAAGGGAATGGAGTTTGGAGGTCTTCAGGGACCAAGCCAAATCAGAAAAATGCGAAGTTCATCAGTATGTCTTTAACTCTATCCAGTCTAGAATAGAGGAGTCAAGAAGAACATGAAACAGTCCAAGACAATATAACTTAATAGTCCTAGTCTTCTGGGAAGGCTGGATTCAGGAACCACTCAGAGAAGGGATGAAAACCTATTTATGTGACTGCTCTACAGATCAAAGGGAAGAGCAGATGCCAAGACATTTTAAGAGTTACCCAGTGTATAAAGCAAAGTAAGCTTCATGTTCAGTAAGAATATGTTGTGTTGAACTTTTGCATTAAGTTTACAATCAAGTTGGTGATTTGAAACAGATGTGAAAGAGTCACTGATGTATGGCTTTTTCCCCCAGCATCCCATAGATCCTGCTCTCCCTATGGTCACCAATGATCTCCCTATTACTATGTCCACTGACTTGTCTGAATCCTCAATCTTCCTGACCCTTCAAGAGAGACAGTATCTTCACCTAATTAAAGCCAAGTATACCATAGAATACCGTAAGTGGAATAAATAAGGAACAGTAACACTAATGAGGATTCATGAGAAGGATGCATTGACCATCCCCCCCATCAAAACCCCAACTTCTTTTGACTTCTATGTTGCCTCAGCTGCTTCCCACTCCAATTGTTTATAACCAGATGTCACCTCTCTCCTTGGGAACTGGGCCAAACCAAGGAGGAACCTCATGTCAGGGACTTTGGAAAGTCTGAGGCCACTCCATCATTTCTCCCAGTGGTTTCCAAGGTTATCCCTAGTCTAACATCATCCCCCTTGACAGTCTTAACAACTTCTACAGCTTTAACTGATCATTTCTGTTTAGGTAACTCTCCGACATCTCTCCCAAATCCAGTCATTCTCTTCCAGCTCTCTCCACTGGAGCTCCACTGGTGTTTCATTTTCTCAGGCTCAAAAGTGTCCCTCATGTTGACCCAAAGTAGATATTTAATCAGTACTAGTTTCCTTCCTTCTCTCTCCATTGTTCCTTTACCTCCAATCAGCTTCCATATCCTGGGCTGTGCCTCTGAAATCCACCCCTCCCTCGGCCCACCACTCTCCCCCCAACTCAGTCTACTGTCCATCATCAGCCTCCCAATTGTTCTTCCTTCTTTCCCACCCAACCCCATCAACTTCTAGGACCCATCACAACCCAGCTTATATGTAGCTGCCAGATAGATCATATGCCAAACTTCCTTACAAGCAAATCTCACAGATAACCATGAAAAGCACCACCAGATATGTTCATCCATGACTACTTTGCAGTTTCATCTTCCACCACCATATTTATGCTTTGCTCCAGCTGGAAATTGGTCTGTCGAGCTCTAGATACACTCATCTCCTTACCAGGCATAGCTCATGTTCAGAAAAACTTTCCCTCTTGTCAGACCGGCACACACTCATCTGTCCAAACATACCCCATCAAACTTTATTTCAGAATTATGCTAATATCATATAGTAATCATTGATTGAAGTTGGAAGGGAAGTACTTAAAGTTTTAATAACCTTCTCATGAATACTTATTAGTGTTACTGTTCCTTTATTCCAATTACAGTATTCTATGGTTTTACACTAGGCTTTAATTGGGTGAAGATACAGTCTCTGTTTAAAGACAAGCAGATAATATTTGTATGAATGGAATTTTTGGGTTTTCAAAGCCCTGATTGAGCTCTACCTCCTCTTGGAGCCTCTTTTTACCACTCTTTCACACTTCAAACTATAGAAATGATCCCTGAAAGTATAGTCTTTCTCTCACACTTCAGAAATTCATCATTCTTCATTTACACCTTTCTTGAGCCACATTGATGTTTGTCTGTAGCAGGGTTGTCTCTTTGTCTTGTCCACTCTAGATATGAACATGCTGTGGGCTAGGACTGGGGCTCACTTATCTGTGTGTTCTCAGTGCTCCACACAGTAGTGACACACACAGGAGATGGTTGATTGCAGTTGTGTAGGTTAGATAGTGTCAAATTAAATGAAGAATTGAGATGGTGGCCAATAGAATTGAGAGCTTTAATAATTCAGATATGAGTCAAGTGGGGGGTAGGATTAATGTCTGTTGGGGGAGACAATGAACACTGGTCTTTCTTGAAATTATAAGAAATAAAGTGATACAGAAGTTACAGAAGAACATTTTAGACCTATTTATAAAGACCTAGAGGAAAGAGGGAACTTGAAAAGAGGGAGGTAGGGAGATGCACTTGCCTGCATTTAAAGGGTCTTTGGATTACAAAGTGTTGAGTATAACAAGTGGGTAACAAGAGGAACCAGTCTGGCAAAGATAAGTTGGAGTCCAATTAAATGTGATATGGCAACATAATACCAAGTCACACTTTCCTATGGGCAACTGAAGACCTAGGACTTGAGCTAAAATGAGAGCTTTGGGAGTCGTCAGCATAGAGGTGCTAGTTCTCCCTGAACAGGGATAGAGAAAAAGAAACACAGCAGAGGATCTAGGCATTTCCTCCAGTTGCAACAGAAAGGGGAAAGTCAGGCTAATAGGAGCTGGAGAACAGGTAGTAGGAGATATAACAAGAGGACCCAGAGTGTGAGGGTTTATGGAAATCATTGAAGGTACATTTTGAGGGAAAGGCAGGTATCTATATTAGCAATACCAGTACAGCTGACAAGTTGAAAGGAGAGGATAGCTTCTCTTTCAGCAGTTTCTACAGAAACTGATCTTTAGGCAGTTTAGGAGAAAGGGGAGCAGAGAATCAACCCTGAGTGATGAGGGTGACAGTGGGAGATAGCAGTGAGGTTTGGGGAGGACTCTCAGTATTGCCAAGGACCCTGCAGCCAAGGCAAGATGGTCATGAGTGCTGGAGGCCAGGTTTTCTGTACAGTGTTCCCTTGGTGGGAACCTCCCAGGAGGACAGAACCCCTTCCCCATCATTTGCCAGTGGAACATATTGGCTGGGGTCAGTCATTTAATGCATTTCTTCCTAACAAAGGGATATTTTTATGAAACAGCCACAGCAGGTTATTTACAGTACATAAATATGAATGAGAAACACATTTACTATGCCAGAGAAATAAAGTTTATTGGGAAGTAAATGAAGAAGCTTCCTTGCATTCCAGAGAATACCAAAGAAGCAAGAAAAGCAGGAAACACAATACATGCAGGAAATGCCCTAAAAGTAATACCTGGAGCTCGGATCACAGGGAGCTGGACATCTTCAGAAACAAAGACACTCAAACTTCAATAGGAAGGGATTTTCCAGACATTGGAAGTTAATGACGTGTGTCTTTGTTTGTTGAATCTGGAAAGCATTTCCACGTCTAGAAATACCACATTTGGCATGGCTAGGCTTCTAACTGGCAGTTGAGCTCCAACAAAAGCAGGACCTAAGGACTTTTCCTGTGCTTGATCTGAATGGCTTCATTGTTGTCTTCAAAGAGGATGCAAGTTCTTAAATTAAGAGCAACGCATTTGAGAGTTGCCACAGGACCCACAGGAATTTCCGCAAGCGTTGGTGGTGGCACATGGGTTGCAGGGGAGCCTGGGAGGACAGAGATTTAGAATGGATTGGGAATTGTGGAGAGAGCCCTAAGGTACCTAATGAAACAACCCATGAATTCTCAGTGGTCGGAGATAGTTGGAATCAAATTTGATTGTTATCAAATCCTTCTCCCCATCCCAGAAGGCCTTATGCTGAGGTGGAAAATTGTCCTTTTGAAAAATATGTTCTCATGCTCTTGAGCTCTCATGGAACTAACACAATCTGCCTTACCCAACAGTTATTGTAACAATCTCTCCACCACCACTTCTCCATTGTTAGCTCCCTGAGGCAGGGGATGTATGCCCTTCATTTTCAACCTTCAATTTCTGCTTAACTGTCACATAGTGAATTCTCTATAAACGCATGTTGTTTTGTGAGTTGAAAATGTGGCCCAAATGTGTATGCTCACAATGTCTTGTAGTCCCACCACGTGTTTCCCAGAGTTCTTTGCCTCCTACTCACTTGCAGTCCTCGCTCTCCAGCAGGCCCCGGTACGTGTTG